>NW_006239227.1:449311-452351 GCF_000226075.1 Solanum tuberosum
ATATAAAATAAAGAAATCATAAAAATAGTATTTCGTGTTAAAATGGAACAGAAAAAATGAAGTTCAAGGGTTAAAATGGAACAAGGCTAAGTTGAAGTGCCAAAATGAAAAATGAGGGCAAGTTTAAGGGGCTGTATATGTGTTTGGCCAAATGTGGCCATGTGAGCATCACAAGTGACAAGAAAATTTAATATTATATAAAGAGTGATGTAATGTATGGATATTATATATATATATATATATATATATATATATGTGTGTGTGCTTAAGTCATTCACAGCCACTTAAAGTTGTCCTCATATTTCACTTAGACACATCAATTAAGGGGTGTACCTATTGAACAATACTTTTTAAAAATTGTTGAAAATGGGTCGGGTAGTTTATTTAAAAGGAGGGTATATCTAGACCTTTTCGAATAGTTTAGGGGTATATTTGACTCTTTTCCCTTTAATATAAATGCCACGTGGTAATGTAAAAATGGCGTGGCAATTCCATTTGGCATTTAACGCCCATAAGGGCATATCTAGACGAAAAGTTGGACGGCGAGGGCACAAGTGAGCCAAACTTTAAACGGGGGTATATCTAGACCTTTTCGAATAGTTTAGGAGCATATTTGACCCTTTACCCTTTACTTAATAAAGGTCATATATTAAGATGTTCATTGCTAATTAGTATAAGTTCAAAGAGAAAGTTAAATAATATACATAAACAACTCAAACACACATGTCTTTTAGTTGTATCGATTTGTTTTTTTAATGTCTTCTTACTTGTTGATATTCTATTATATCGTGTCTCCACATAAAAAATAGAAATAATTGGAGAAAGAGTATTAACTTTGTAATACAATCGGCTACAACTTCAATATGGTGTTATCGAATACCGTACTGAACTGAAGTTTAATTTACGAATTATCGAATTACCAAACTGAAATTTAAAATTTTGATATTTAGTATCAAATTTTAACTATCAATTACCGAATTATCAAATTCAAAATTTGAAAATCCCGAACCGAATATGGAACACCAACCCTAATTATGAGAATAGAGAAAGAAAGGATCCCTATAAAGTGGGAAGATATTTTAGTGTTTGAATGGTGTGCTACCCACCAATATATTGAGACGATGACTTTTGTCTAGTGATATTACTAATTAACGTTAATTTCTTCTTTAATGAATTTATTTAATTGGTTAGGAAGTAAATCAATTATTTAGTAAAATTATCTTAATTAATATTGATAGACATAGATTATGAGTAAATTTATATATATATTTTAGCAGAGTACATTGAAATAATAAGTACATTAATAATTAAATCTTTAAATAACTAATACCCTACGCTTATCAATAACAAAATATCTTTGTAAAAATCTGGTGATAGATGAACCACATCACATGTATGCAAAGGAAAATCTTGTTTTCTCTGCTTAATAATGATAGATGGACCATATGACATGTATGATGTTTTCATCGAGTATGATTATTATTTATTGTCGTATGACAGTCAAATAATTAATGATATGGATGAGTCTTTTTTTTTCAAAATTACTTTTTTGGAAAATACTTTTGAGAAAAATCGTGTTTGATCAATAAATTCCCCCCAAAATTACTTTTTCGAAAACACTTTTGAGAAAATATACTTAGAAATAATTTTAAAAGTTTGGTCAAACACAAACAGTGAGCGTTTTGTGAAAAATCGTGTTTGACCGATAAATTTTAAAAAATACTTTTGAGCAACAATTAATGTTTGGTTAAACTTTTTAAAAGAGTCTCTAATTATATTTTTCAAAAAGTATTTTTTTAAAAAAGTATTTTTTTTTTTTGCAAAAACTGCTGCAAGATTCAAAAGTCTTTGTTACTTTTTTAAACTTCGTAAAGAGGGAATAAGCAATGTGTGTGCTCTGATACCATTTTTCGGTGCGGAACTGGTAGTTGGGGAAGTCATAGAAGCAGTAGTGTGGTAGGTGGTAGTGTGGTAGGTGAGTAACTTATTTTAAAGATTTTATTATAATATCTTTTTGCTAAGTGTCTTAATCTTGATATCTCTTTAATATTATTTTTTGGTAGTGTTAAATTCATGGTAATATGTAGTAATATTTATTGTAATATTCTTTCGATAGTTGTTTTAATCTGAATATTTCTTTAATATTATTTATGATATATTCTAGATATAACATATCTTGGGTTCTTTGGTACATATATAAATTTTCCTCCATTAATTGTTCTAATAGTTTTATATCTTCCATAGCTTCTATCCAATATTGTAAATATTCGTAATTCATTTTAATCTGAATTTATTTCTAAATCGTACCATTCTATTCTTTCATTATCTAAATATAGATCTTGTAAATCTATTTCATACCATTCTTGATTTAATATATCTACTAATTCGTAGTCATCAAATATTTTTTCCCATATGATTCTTCTTAATTCAATTATCTCTATACCGTTAAGTATATATAAGATTAAAGTTTCATAGTTTTTACCATCTCGTCATGCATATATGTAGTCATGTTCGTCTTCTATGCAGTTTTTATTTTCAAATTATTCCTTCCTATCACATTCATAATTGATTAAATTCATATTAGATCATTATGAACTAGATTATCTTTATCATGTTTTCCTGTCACTACTAGCATCGTACTTTAGCGGATACTTCCTTCTTATCAGCGCCTCAACTTTGTTTACTCCCCTAAACGGCTTTCCTCGCCTACCGGTTTCAACATTAGGATGACATAGTATAGAAGTTTTCTCCCTGTTTCCAGTGTGCTAATAAACTAGAAATCATGATTCAAATAATTCTAATACATAATAACTAACATAAATTTATTCAATCATATATATGATATTCAGGAATATATGAAATTAGTTCCACATATTTTTTGAACAATATACCTTTGCCTCTTGCTTAGCCATGCTATCTAAAATATCTGATTGGATTTCAGATTTATCCATTAACTTTTAAGTAATTAGTATCTAAAAAGAGAGAGTGTTTATAAGAAAGCCTTTATTATGTTTGGCAATGCCTGCCTTTATATTTACAT
>NW_006239227.1:454103-463511 GCF_000226075.1 Solanum tuberosum
ACTATTCTTTCAAAAGGATTTTCTATTTTTATTTATTTTATTTTATTTTTTGCTGTTATTTTATGTTTTGTTGTTAAAACATATAAGTTTTTACATCTAGCTGTAAATATTTTACTTCCCGGGGCTAGTTCTATTCCTGACATTTTCCAATATAATACTAATGATTTATCTATATTTCTGTCATTTATTGCTACTGAGTAGTTAGCACTTATTATAAATTTAAATTTTTGGTATATGAGGTTACCTTTTACTGCACTTATTATACTTTTTTCTATGGGTTGTATGATTCTATCATCCGCTAAGTATATTTCTATGGGTGTATCTATTCCTTCTCTAAAACATGCTTTTATTAGTATTTCTGTTCCTCCTAAATGTACATATTTAATTGGATTTTTAGCCTTAATATCTTGTATTTCTTTATTTATTATTCGTTTATTTATTATTGGTATTTTGGCCTTACCTTTAGTGTATTTGCAATCTATGATATGTTCTCTTTGACTTACTACATAATATTCTTCTTTTTGTCGTTTAAACCAGTTTCTTATTGTTGGTATTTCGAATATTTTTGCTATGCTTAGGTCTAGTTCTTTTCCTTTTATTTGTTCAAATATATTATTATCAAATATTATTTTTTGTTCTGAAGATTCTTCGTCTTGGTGTTTTTCTTTATTTATTATTTGTATATCTGTTTCAGTCATTTGTTATATTATAAAATTCATTATCTGATTCTATTTCTATATCGTTATTTATTTCATTTTCTGATATTTCATATATACTATCTTCACTTTCTAATTCATAATCTATGTACTCTATTTGCGTATATTTTTCATCGTCTATTATTATTTCTGATATTTGTTTTTTCTTTGGATTTTTAGGTAATTTACAATCTCTAGCTATATGTCCTAATTTTCCACAATTATAATAAGTACATTCCGTTAGTTTTTCTTTTTGGTCTATATGGTCTTTTGGTTTTGTAGTTTTTTACATAGTATCTTCTTCTTGGTTTTTTATATTTATATTTTGATCTGTATTTTTTATTATATTTCTTTCTATTTTTATAATACCTATCCGTACAACCAAATTGG
Organism: Solanum tuberosum; assembly: GCF_000226075.1. Classification (NCBI taxonomy): domain Eukaryota; kingdom Viridiplantae; phylum Streptophyta; class Magnoliopsida; order Solanales; family Solanaceae; genus Solanum; species Solanum tuberosum. The sequence goes on from NW_006239227.1 coordinate 455,189, forward strand.
GGTGCTGTTTTATTTTTGCAACATGCCAAGTTTTTTACTAATATTTTTTCCATTTTTATTTCTTCTTTATGTTTTTCACATAGTTCCATAAACCATCGTTGCAAGAATTTTATTCTAGCTCCTAAGGTGTCTGTTAATTCTGCTTCATTCCAACTTTTTATTACTTTTGAATTAAAAGGTTCCGGTAATTTTGTAAAATATAATTTTCTTATTTCTTTACTTTCTTCTATGTTATATGTTCCTTTATAATAATATTCTCTAAATGCACATGTATATTCATCTATATAACACATATTACATATTGCTAATTTTGTCATTAGATTTCGGTTTATGATTTTTTCTTTATTTTGTTCTTCTACTTCTGTTGTCATACTACTAAATTCATTTCTTATAGCTATTTCGTATTTATATAGTATTTCCATAGATGTGGTAGCTATTCCTCCATCGAATTTTTTATTACTTCTTAAAGTTGTTAAGCTTTCACTTGTTAAATTTTGTAGCCATAATTTTACTGTTCCTATAAGCGTTCTTTCTATATATCCTGGTGTCTCTGTCATTACTATTTTGTTATCTATTAATTGTTTTGATATATATCCTATCCATAATTGGATTGTTTTATTTATATCTGCTACACAGTCTAAATCTAAAAAATCATGTTGTCCAGTTATTGGTTTAGGTGTCCATTTTTTATTCAACCTTTTATCCTATATAGTTTTTTCTTTATCATATTGTCCATAGTTTCCATTATAGTATTTTGGATTAAAATTTTTTGGGTTTTTTACTCCTGATGTGCTAGGTTTTTCATCCATGTCTACGTCTCCTGTATTTATTTCTAAATTCTTTGTATTATCTATGTTTGCTAAAAGTTCCGTATATGTTTCGCTTGTTTCCGAATGTTGTTCTAGATCATCGTCGTTTATTTCATCAATTCTTATTTCGGGTAGATTATCTTGGCTATTTTCTCCTTTTTCTTCTATTTCGTCTTCTAATTGTAATTTTTCTTTAAGTTTAATTATCTCATTTGCTAATTTTGTTTTTTGTTCTTTTTTTTTTGTTTAATTTCATACATTTCTTTTAATATTGCTAGTTCTTTTTCTAGTTCTATTATTTTAGTATTTTTTACTTCTTCTAATTGTTGTACTTTCTTTTTTGCTTGTTGTTTTATTTTTTCAATTTCCGTTTTTCTATCTATTTCTTCATTTTCTTTTGTTATTCTTATCATAGCAGTTAAACTATCTTGTAGTTTTACCGTTTCTTTTTCTAACATTAAACTTAGATTATCACCTATTTTCTTATATCTTCTTCCTAGATTAGAAAATATTATCTTTATTTTTAATCCGTCATAGTTTTCATATGTTTTTACATCTATTGCGTATTCTTCTTTATTCATTTATAAATTGTGTTGTAGTGTATATTCTAAGCTTTCATTTTCTTTTGTTATTCTTATACCATTTATAAGTTGTTAGATTATCACCTATTTTCTTATATCTTCTTCCTAGATTAGAAAATATTATCTTTATTTTTAATCCGTCATAGTTTTCATATGTTTTTACATCTATTGCGTATTCTTCTTTATTCATTTATAAATTGTGTTGTAGTGTATATTCTAAGCTTTCTATTTGTATTTGTAGATATAAAATAGTTTTCCTCTGTGCTGTTATAGATTTTTTACAAATTCCTGCAAATATATTACTATTAAGTCTATTTTGCCTATGTCTCAATTCTTGTCTTTTTGCTATAATTATTTCGTTAAGTTTTTGTCTATATTCTTCATTCTCGTTATTCATTGTTTCTTTAAGTATTGAATATATTTATATTCTATTTTAGATATATTATCTATTAATTGATCTAATTTGTCGTTATCAGTTTTTGTAATATTGAGTTTTTTATATTCCGGATATAATTTCTTTAATTTTCTTCTTATTTTTCTTAACTTTCTACTAGTATGTTTCTTACTTAGTTTCTCGTTATCCATAGCTCTGATACCATTTTTCGAGATATTCATTTATATTCATTTATCATCGAGATAGATGGAGAACATATGTTATTTAAAAATTACGTAAACGGTACTACATATCAAAATAATCAACAACTTCAAATATTTTATAATATATTAGAAATTTGTCTAGTCTCAAAATTTCACATGTGTCGCATAAATTGAGACAAAGAGAGTAACATAGTACCATAAATCATAATAATTAACAACTTAAATTATTTTTAAAATATATTAAAAAAATTGACTCTTAAAATTTCACATGCATCACATAAATTGAGACATAGAGAGTAACATATATTATTTGAAAACTATGTTAAAAGTACTATAAATCTCAATAATTAACTTAGAATATTTAAAAATCATGCAAACATTTGGCTGACTCTCCTAATTTCATCTGTTCCACGTTAAGAAAAACTTAGGATCAGTCGAATAATTAACTGATTTGCCCTTCTGCTTCAATATTCTACTCATATTTGGTGCTTTCGCCATTTTATTTATTTTTAATTATGTTATGTATTTAAAAAATTACAAAAAAAAAGTAGTACCATAAATCAAAATAATCAATAACTTAAATATTTTTTAAAATTTTACTTGTGTCACATAAATTGTTACAAGGAGAGTAATATATATTATTTAAAAATTATGTTAAAAGTATTATAAATCAAAATAATCAATAACTTAAATATTTTTTAAAATTTTACTTGTGTCACATAAATTGTTACAAGGAGAGTAATATATATTATTTAAAAATTATGTTAAAAGTATTATAAATCACAATAATTAATAACTTAAACTATTTTATAATCATTCAAGAATTTAGTTGACTCTCCTAATTACATATGTGCCACATAAATTAAGACATATGAAATAACAAAAGGACGAGCTAGCTCTTTGTATCTAGTCCAAATAGAAAGAAGACAACAAATTAAAGAAGGGAAAGAAACCAAAGGGAGAGAAGCATATCAACTCAGGAGTAAATTTGATTAATATGTAAAGCTAAATTAAATTATATCAACTCAATAGTTCAAACTTCTATGTCTATAACGACCTGACTCGGTCGTTCGGATCACGGGCCAATAGGAAAAGAAATTAAGTCAGAATTTTTTTGAGTAGTGACTTAAAATTTTTCGACTAGGTCAGTTTCAGACAGAATCTAGACTAGGTAAGGTGTAGCGTCATCGGGGAATGGGTGGAATGTGATTTCGAGGTTTGGTAGATATTTTCATGTAGCCAAGAAATTAAGGAGTCCATAAAGGCCTTTCAAAATTGAATTCGGGTAAGGAGAACTCCCTGAATTGAACTTGGCGTGAAAGGTATATATGTGTCGGGACGTCAAGGAAAGAGTTAGTGTTATAAAAATGACCTTTTTCGGAGTTTGATTTTCTGAAGTTTCGTTGAGGCCACTATAGCGAGAGGCATCCCGCTAGCGCAGCGTGTGTAGATCGCTATAGTAGGGCAGATTGTCGCTATAGCGGCAAGGCTGAATCAGGACTTAGTGCAGAAAATAACCCAAAATCCTATTTTCTACACTTTGAGTTCTTGGACTTGGGGTGGGCAATTTGGGGCAGTACTTAGCACTTGTTTTCCCACGAAATTCATCGGTAAATGTAAGAATTCAACTCCCAACCATTATGAATTGATTCTTAAGCATTAGTATCTACATTATTGCTATTGGGGAAGGCTTTGACATGATTCCACGGTGGAAAAGAGCCCTAAGTTGGGAAAGATGATCATATTTTGGTCGGGATTAAGATTTGTTAATAATTCAGGTATACTAATAGGTCATTAGTGATTATTGTTATTTATAATGTTTGTTTTAGACCAAGAACAAGTCAAGACACTTTGCAAGGTCAGTTATTTAGAGTATTCAAGATACTTGATTCGGAGTAGATGATGTGGTTATATGTTTTCGATTTATGTATGTATGCATGCATGTTTACTGGCTTACTGCTTTGTAGTATCATTTGTGCAATGCATGGTAGGAAATATATGAAATGACATCATGTAGATAATCTCATGCAATGAACTTGAGATTGTATATTGCATGGTAGGAAATATATGAAATGACATTAACTATGGATGGCTCAGATACCAGACCGGTACAGTAACTATGGATGACTCAGGTGCCACGCCGATACACTAACAATTTGAGTTTGGGTTTTGTAAGAGGACCAAATATGTGATTGTAGTTCCATGGAGGACCATACATTTGCATTGTGATCATATAGGGCATGTAGTCATATTATATCAGTATTCATTTTTTTTTTATTAATCTAATTAAGTATAGTATTGATTGAAAATTTGAATAGGTACATTTTAATTTAATAAAAATAAAATTTAATTAATATTTTTATGATAGATATTTAAAATAATCTTAATGTTAAAAGTGCATTGATACTTGTCATTTTTCATAATTTGACTCTCAAAACTTTTTTTTTTAAAAGTTAGTCAAACACAATCCGTTTATCAAAAACACTTTTCAAGTGAATTAACCTAACACAATTTTTTTTTTCAAAAGCACTTTTCTAAAAAGCTATTTTAAAAAAATATTTATAAAAATAAGCAGTTTTTAGTAGAAATATCAAACAGACTCGTACAATCATGTACTAGGACTAGTGATATTTGTATCATTTTTGGTTGATTGGTGAGCGGTGTAATTATGTTATTAGAAGTTTTAGATTAAATATTGTTTAATAATTTTTGAATGATGTATTATCTAATTTATTTGGATAATATGTAAATACCTCTCTAAGTTGTGATTCGAAATTTCAGCGACACACCTAAATCTAGCTAAAGTCTTACTACCCTTTTAATTTATGTTTAGGTGGAATAAACATACCTCAAAAGCTCACATAGCAGAGAGAGTGTACATAGTTTTTTGAAAGCAAGTGAAGACCTAAAAAGTTGGACATATGTCCCTTTTTAATTGGTCTATCTATAATTAGTTAATAGGCATAATTATTTACATTAAAACTTATATATTTAACTATTTTCATTTCTTTCTTTGTAAAATATTTATTTTAATTTTTTCCTCACTTAAAATTTTATATTTTTTTCTCTTTCACTAGTTTCTGATCTTTTCACTTTTACTTATTTTAAAAAAATTATGTGTAATTTTTTAAAACAATTAATCAAAAAGTGTCCTTTAATTTATAACTTTTTTTTATGTTTTATTTGATCTTGTTCACTTATTTTGATATTCGATCGAAATTAGCTTATTTTAAATACAATTTTGAATTGAATCAAAAGGAAAGACAAAGAAAATAATAAGAATAAATAAAATCAATAGAAAAAAGAGAAAAAATAATGAATGAAGGTAAAAACCATGAAGAAAAAAAGGTTTAAATACAAGGCAAAAAAATAAAAATAAATTATGTGTATCGACTTAATTTAAATACAAGATAAAAGAAATACGAAGATTGTTTAAAAAACTAAAAAATAATAATTACATATATGGCGGACGCGTGTGGTACAAATGCAGTCAATTTACTTGGTTGAATGTGCCACATCAATACAAAAGTAGCACGAAAATACAGAAAAAATTGAGTAATATGATTCTGATTAAGTTATGATGCATGCTTCTCATGAAATAATAATTTTATACCAAACTTATAAATTATGTTTTTAATATTTATAAGTGTATAAATGTTATGTCATGACTTTAAAAAGGTGAAATATGATTTTCAAAAAGAATTACAAAACACACTTTAAAACTTCACCACAAAAATATTTGAAAATGTATTCACAAACCTAGCTTAGTGGGAATATATGTCATTTATAAACTTTTCCTCAACCATACTCTCAATCACCAATTGAGTGTACCGTTTTTGTGTTCACTCACAATGGCGGGGACTCTCCAAATTCTATTCCTCAATCCTCCGGTCACCGGGAACTCACTGTCTCGGTGCCGGAGTTCTCATCTTCCGACGACCCACTTCCCGTTTTCTGGCAACTGCCCTTCGATAATCAGCTACAGGTTGCATCTTGGTTCGAAACTCAGTTCACCTGTTAGAGCCAGTTCACAACATTCAAATAAGGTGAATTTGCATTCCTTAGTTATCGTATGTTTTCTCCTTCAATGTTGGGGGCTATATTCAGCTTTTTCACAATTATAATTGTTACTATGTCAATTTCAATCACACAAACATCCACTTAACTTATTCAGTTTTTCACCCACTTTGTAAGTGGCTGCTAGATAGAAAATTTTTATCTTTTTCTTGTATAAATTCAAATATGCTGAAATTTTAATGAATTCTTTGTGCTTTTATACTTCAATTCGGTTTTAGGAGAGTTTATGTTTTAACACTGGCATCAGAGCTCTAGTTGATCTTATACGACCAAAAAGTTTAACCTACAACACAAATGACATCCAACAACCTACATATAACTCCACCTTTCACTTTCACCAATAAAATTATCAAATTTGGTCTGTGAAGATGCCAACTTTTTTAGAAGCCTATGACTCTGGGAAACTGTGACAGAAGATTGATCAGTACCTGTTCTACCGGTAAATCCTACCATGGCTCAAATCAAATTCAACAGTGTAGAGAAGGTAAAGAAATCCAAAGTCAAGTCGTTTATGCAGAATTTTGAGGCATATTCCATTTTCTATAGAACCATTGATTGTAAAACAACAAAAGAGGCTTGGGACAAATTGAAATAGAATATCAAGGTAGCGATAGAACACATCAAATGCTAGTGTTGAACTTGAAAGAGAGTTTGAGTCTGTGAATATGCAAGAGGATGAAACAATCAGTAAGTAAGCAGATCAACTCTCCTTAATTGTTAATAACATTAGGTTTCTTGGTGAAGAAGTTACAGAATACACAGACAAATGGATTGTGTAGAAAGTTCCTGTAACTCTTCCTGAGAGGTTTGAATCTAAGATCTTCTCTCTTGAAGAACCCAAGGACCTAAGCAAACATTCTTAGGTGAACTAATGAGTGCTATTCAAGCACAGGAGCAAAGAAGGACTATGAGATAGGACAAGTTTACTTAAGGAGCTTTCCCTGTGCAAAAACAATATTCTGGTAAAGGGAAGCATAAGTTCAACCAAAAGAATAAGGGAAAGCAAGATGGTGAAAATAACATTGGAGATGTAAAGGAGAAGTTCCCTCCGTGCAAACATTGCAAAAACAACACATTTGGAAAAGCACTGCTACTGGTGGTGGATAGCCGATCCTATATGCGACAGCTGTAAGAAGATGGGGAACATATCCAAGGTTTACAAATAAAAAATAAAGGCCTCTAGAGCTTTGCAAATATAACTAGCAGAAGTTGTTGATGCACATGAGGAGTAACTCTTTGCAGTTTCATACTTTTCAACAAATGAATTCTCCAATTTCTTGGCTTTTCGATAGGGGTTGCACACATCACTTGTGCAATGATGCGGGAATGCTCAGCTTCCTTGATGATACTTACAAATCCAAAGTAAAAGTGGGAATGGTGAGGCCGTAGAAGTCAAAGGTAGAGGTACAATGACTGTCTCAACAATCTCAGGTGTTTTATACACACTTGATATGATTCAAAATCTATTGAGTGTTGGACAAATGTTTGAAAAGAATTTTTCACTGTATTTTAAGAATTGTGAATCTGTTGTCTCTGACCCTTTTGGAATAGAATTATTGTGTCAAAATGAGCAAAAAATGTTTTAGTTGATTGAGAGAAATAGTTGAGCATGCTTATACTAGTACTTCACAAACATGTAGAAACATATGGCATAAAAGGTTTGGTCACTTTAATCAGAGGGATGACAAAAGTAGTTAGTGGAAAATGTGAGAAATATATGGGAAAAATAATATTGAATTGTGTATCTAAATTGTTACATTGAGACCCTATTTATAGACAATACATATACATTGAAATCCTTTTCTAACTAGGATTCCTATTCCTATTCCTCTTCCTATTCTAAATAGGAATATATACATATTTCTATTCTAACACTCCCCCTCAAGCTGGTGCATACAAATCATATGTACCTAGCTTGTTACAGATGTAATTAATACGAAGACTTGTGAGGGACTTGGTGAAGATATCTGCAAGTTGATCATTTGACTTCACAAATTTCGTAACAATATCTCCTGAGAGTATCTTTTCTCTGACAAAGTGACAGTCAATCTCAATGTGCTTAGTCCTTTCATGAAACACTGGATTTGATGCGATATGAAGAGCTGCTTGATTGTCACACACAAGTTCCATCTGATCAATTTCGCCAAATTTTAGTTCTCCCAGCAACTGTTTGATCCAAACTAGCTCACAAGTTGCTGTCGCCATTGCTCGATATTCTGATTCTGCACTAGATCGAGCAACCACACTTTGTTTCTTACT
>NW_006239227.1:468002-500778 GCF_000226075.1 Solanum tuberosum
CGTTTGTAGTGATAGGCATCAACGTTTCAAATTCCTCCATGACTGCTTGTACTTGTCCCAAGTAAGTAGACATATCAGATTCTTGTTTCTTTAAGTTGGTCATCCGAGATATCACATCATAGAATCGAGCTATGTCATTAGTGTATAAAGCACGCGCCTTTTCCCAAACTAAATAACATGTCTGGAATGGGCGAAACAAGGACATCAACTTAGAATCAATAGAGCGCCAAAGGAGACTACATAATTGGGCATCCACTTTCTCCCATTGTGCTTTGGCCTTTGCACCTTCGTCACTAGACTTTGTCTTTTCATCTACAACGCAAGCATTGTTTGTTAAGTGATCTTGAACACCTTGACCCTTACACCACAACTCAACTGAAGAAGCCCAAGCTAGATAGTTTGAACTTCCCATTAATGGTTCTGAAGTGATTGTAAGGCTTGAACTTCCAATCCCCATATTTTTGGAGCCAAAAACATCACACCCGAAAGACATTTTTCGAAATTTGACTTGAATAGAGTAAGAAACTCGCTGGAAACTGCCGGAATCTACCCATAGTGGCCTGAAATTTTTTATTTCGCTGGAAACTGCCTGAAAATCACCGGAACCCTAATTCCGGTGATCGGATCTAGAGACAACTGAATGGGTTCTGGTCGGAAATACTGGGCGACCCCAACAGAAGAAAACAACTCGAAAAAAGATGACCGGAACAGTACTCACGCGCCGGCGCGTGAACAGATCTCGCCGGAAAACTTCCACCTCTGATCGGCGCGTGGGGGCGCGTGGGGGGTTGTTTTCCGGTGGAAATTCTTGGGGTTCGGTCGCCTGAGCTTCCCGAGCCTCGTGATGGTGTTGTCTTTCGCACAACACCTTCAGAACGAAAGATGACACAAATCAGTCCCAACCGTCGTCGCCGGAATTTGACACGGTGACTTGAAGTTTCTCACCAATGCTCTGATACCATGTGAGAAATATATGGGAAAAATAATATTGAATTGTGTATCTAAATTGTTACATTGAGACCCTATTTATAGACAATACATATACATTGAAATCCTTTTCTAACTAGGATTCCTATTCCTATTCCTCTTCCTATTCTAAATAGGAATATATACATATTTCTATTCTAACAGAAAATATGCTTGAATTTCTTTATAATGGTCAAGTTTGTGAAACTTGTCAGTAGGGAAAGAAAACAATACAGTCATTTCAAGCAAATCAAGTATGAAGAGCTAACCAAAAACTTCAGCTCATTCATATGGACATTTGTGGCCCAATGAAAACAGATTCCATGAGTGGTAACAAATATTTTCTCCTCTGTATTGATGACTGCACCCTGTATGTGTTGAGTTTATTTCATGAAGTTAAAGAGTGAAGTCTTTAATGTTTTTAAACAGTTTAAAGCAGGAGTAGAAACTTAATGTAATCTCACTGTTAAAGCTTTAAGGTCTGACAATTGGGGGAGGAGAATATACTTTTGCTCAGTTTGTAGAGTTTTGTAATACCACAAGTATAGAACGCCAATTGGCATCACCATACACGCCACAACAAAATGACGTGCTTGAAAGGAAGAATATGACTGTAAAGGAGATGGCCAAGTGTTTTTTGCTTGAAAAAAGATCCCAAATCAGTTTTGGACAAAGGCCGTTAATACCTCAGTATATTTGCTGAACATATTGCCCACTAAGGCCTTGTAGGACATGACTCCAGATGACGCTTGATGTGCGACAAATCATCAATAAACCATCCTCGACTCTTTGGGTGTATATGTTATTATCAGGTTCCTGTACCTAAGAGGAGTAAGCTAGACAACAAGACTTAGAAGGGCATATTTATGGGCTATGGTTCATCATCCAAAGGCTATAATATTTTCTGTTTGAAGATAGAAAAACTAGTTCTCAGCATAGAAGTGAAGTTTGATGAAGTAGCTACTTAGGATTGGAAAAATCAGGAGACCTCTTTCCTGATTTATTTTTAAAAGAGCAACCTCAACTTGCGGAAGATGAACTAGTGGATGACGTACCAGTGCAGTGAACCAGAACCTTAAAAGACGTCTATCGGTGGTGTAGTTTGGTTATATCTAAACCAACAAGCTATGGTGAAGCACAAGATTCCCAGGCATGGAGGAGAGCTATGCAAGCCGAATTAGACATGATCGAGAAGAATGGAACCTAGCAACTCATTGACTGGCCTAGAAATCTCAAGATGGTTGGTGTAAAATGGATTTTCATGACAAAACTCAATCATGATGGCTCAATTTGCAAACATAAGACTAGATTGGTGGTGAAGGGACAAGCACAACAGTATAGTGTAGTTTTTCATTTCCTAGAAAAGAGGATTAGGTATGTCTCTTAACGAAGGCCTTGTATGACCTAAAACAGGCCTGGCACGAAAGGATGGACAATCAGCTCATCCAACTTGGCTTCAGTAGAAGTCAAAGTGAAGTTATTTTGTATGTGAAGTTCATTGGAGGTGAGTCCTTAGTTCCAATTTATGTGGATGACATGGTTGTGACTGGAAGCAAAATTGAACTAATCCAAAGGTTCAAGGATGAAATGGAGAGTCTTTGAAATGATTGATCTTGGAGTCATGAAGTACTTCCTTGGCATGTCATTGCTGCAGTCCAATGATGGATTTTTTATATGCAAGCAGAAATGCATTTCGGATATTCTAAATAGGTTCAAATGCAAGACTGCAAACCTGTGAGTACTCCAATTTCTACTGGTGTGAAGCTTGGCAAGGATGAAGATTTTGAAAAAGTGGATGACAATATGTATAGAAGCTTAATTGGCAGCCTTCTATATCTAACCACAAGCCGACCTGACATTATATTTGTTGTAAGTTTGCTCTCTTGGTTCATGCATTTGCCTAGAGACACACTTCACAGCCGTTAAAAGAGTATTTAGGTATATAAAAGGAACCATCAAGTTTGGATTTTTTTTCCAGCATCTGCAGAAGTGACCATAAATCTGGTTGGTTACTCTGCTAGTGATTGGGGTGGCTGCATTGATGATTCCAGAAGCACTTCTGGATATCTGTTTTGTTTGGGCACAAGTTATTTTAGTTGGAGCTCTAGGAAACAAGAAACTACAGCTCAATCAATAGCAAAAGCTAAGTACGTTGCTGTTGCATCTGCTGTGAACCAAACTATCTCGCTAAGGAAGACGTTGAAGGACTTGGGCCATGAACAAACAGAAGCTACCAGGATCATATGTGATAACAAGTCAGCAATTTCAATCTAAAAAATATCCAGTATTTCATGGTCAAACTAAGCACATTTCATTTTATTAGAGAAGTCCAACAATTTAATGAACTGTTGCTTGTTCATCCGAGAACCAGCTAGCTGACATTTTCACTAAGTTACTGCCACAGGAAAGGTTTGAAAATCTGGGGTAAAGAATTGGTGTTTGTCACAAAAATGCCAAGGAGGAGTGTTAGACAATTGACATTTTTACTTCCAGCTTATTGTTTTTACTGTTTTTTGCTTATTTCAGTTTACTGCATTCCTATTTTCTAGGAAAAGACTTGGTCAAATTTAGTTGCTTAAATATTTAAAGATAGTGATCCTTTATGGCTGTTAGTTGTACGTTTTCTTATTCAGATTTTCATCAACTAATACGTATTTGTCAAAACATAAACTCTTCTAAAACTGAATGAAGTATAAAAGCACAAAGAACTCATTATAATTCCAGCATATCGTTAATGAGTTCTTTGTGTTTTTATACTTCATTCAGTTTTAGGAGAGTTTATGTTTTAACAGAGAATATATTTTAGACATGTTTGCTATTTCGTAGTAAGTCCTATGCATTTTAGGAGTGTTTTCGCCTTCCAGAGATTTTTAGGTTTTAGAAAATATAGAGAACTTCAATCACTTTTTATTTGTGTTTCTATAATATTAGCATGAGATGAGTTTACATGTAGTAACTAGTAACATGGTCAGTCATATAGCTGACCCCAACTTATTTGGAACTGAGCGTAGTTGTGTATGATCTATATGATAAAAGAGTTGTGTATTTGAAATTAATTTGGTGTTCAAAACTGCAGAAATCAACTTTAGATGGTTAATTTTGAATGAAGGGAGTAGGTTACGTTTCTTTGCTGATAAGATTTATGGTATTTTTCAGGGAAATGGTTGTGGAGACAATCTTCCACGGGCTACTGCAAAAAACTCTGATTGGGTAAAACCACTTTCTGGTTTTGTATCCAACAATTTTTTGCCTTTAGGTCAGCTTATCCAATCTTCCTTGAGAGAATTTTGATATTGTGGACTGGATTTCAGATTGATATATTGTTTTTCAAGCTAGACGATGATGTGTGGCTTGGATTGAAGGGGAACTTTTGGAACATTATCTACCTTAATTGTTTAGTCTCGGCAGTGAATTTCGTAACTTTTGACCTGTCAATTTTGAAGAAACATATCTTGATGGTTTCTTAAGTGCACCAATTTTGCTCTTTGTTTTTTTCTTCCAGTTTCTTACATGAACTTAGAAAGTCATGCATTGGAACATTACGTACTTCTTTAGAATAGTTTCTGGGAATTTCTTAACACGGGTTTATGGACTCGGAATATTGTGTGTATTACCCAGTTAGTGAATCATAGGTGGTTCATTTACCTTTTGTGATAATGATTCATAGGTTGTGCTTAAGAGGATATATTTCTGGGAATGAGGTACATTTTAACAATTTGAGTCTCTCCGTAGACAGATGATTAAGTTGGATGATGTATCAAAGGATTTTTCATTTGTATATATCTTTGAGTCTTAAAATTTTTCATTTTTCATTTTTCATTTTAATGTTTTTGTCTACTTAACAAGTGCCTAGCCTTAGGTTAGGAATAATATTTCAGAAGTCAAGAAATTTGACCTTTTACAGTTCAGTGGCTCACAAGCTTTCAACATGCTACATTCTAACTCAAGAGGAGGTTTTATCGAGAGATGCACTAGTCTTAATCGTGCAGTGTCTGTGCATGATGTGCCTTAGTTTCTGGTGTCTTCTAGTGGTTTTCTCCATATCTCCAGCACTACAACAACAACATATCCAATGTAATTCTACAAGCGGGTCTAGGGTGGGTGGATGTACACATATTTCACCTTACCTTTGGTGGGGTAGAGAGATTGTTTTCGTCTTTCCCGTACACCCTCGGGTCAAAAGAGAAGTTTTCGAAGGGTCACAAGAAAAATATGACAGCAAAATAACAAGATACCAAGCACACGAAGTAATGGATAATAATACACATTGAAGAATACAAACAACGTGATTACTGAATAACACTACTAATAAGGAGAAGTGTAAGCTGCCTCTCTTGCATAAAGTGCGACAACACTCAGTTACCTACTAGCCTTCTACCATAAATTCTCGACCTCCATTCCTTCCTATCTAGGGTCATGTCCTTAGTAAGTTAAAGTTGTGCCACGTCCTGTCTAATCAACTCGTTAACCCTCCCCCGTTCTTCTTCGGCCTACCTCTACATCTCCCAACTCCTACTACAACTAACCTCTCACATCTCCTTAATGGCGCATCCGCACACCTCCTATTCACACGCCTGAACCATTTTAGTCTTGCTTCCTCAGCTTGTCCGCTACGAAGGCCACTCCCAACTTGCCCCGTATAACTTCGTTCCTAATCATATCTCTTCTAGTATGGCCACACATTCATCTGGGCGTTCTTGATTGGCCAGCACTCTGCCCCATACACCAATGTTGGTCTAATTACCACTTTATGGAACTTACATTTGGGCCTTTGTGACACATTCTTATCACACAATACACTAGATATGAGCCTCCATTTCGTCCATCCCCGTCCAATACGATGGTTTTTGAACCATGAGTTTTGCCCTATTATAACATGTTTTCTTGGTTTGCCAAAAAGAGAAAAGAAAAAGAAAATGAAAAAGAAAAAGAAAAGAAAGAAACCTCTATTAATACCGTTCAATCAACTATTCTTCAATCCCTATTTAGTTAGGATCCATTGTATGAATCTTTTGTATCCAATTCACTGTATTCAGGTCTCTTACTATATTCAAAAGGATTTGTAATAGTTTGACTATCTTTACTGTCAACCTAACACAATCACCCTTTTGTTTGTGTTTGGGACTGGTTATGCCTGGAGAAAGCTCACATAAGAGGAAGTTGCAAGACAAATTAGCAATCAAATAAAATGCTGAAGGAGGTTAGTAATAGTGTAGTGCATATGTGTACAGTAACATAAACTTGTTTATAGCTACATATCCTACACGAATTTTGTACGAGTATTCAGGACGAATAAATGCAGTAGGAATAAATCAGATTGTTTGTGGTAGGTCTGATTCTTGGATATATATACTAGTGTTACCTTATCAAAAAAATTGTCCAAATGACGACCGGTTTGAACCACTGGAAACTAGACTCAAAAGGATTACAGTTTTTGTTCATAAATCATCTCCAAATTCGTTATATATTAGGAGATATGCTCTTGTGAATGTGAAGTCATGCCATGCGTTATTTGAACATTTCTTCCCCCCCAACTCTTTCCAAACCAAATCCAAGATACTTCTCCCACACCTAACATCCTTATAGCCCACCAAACCACATTGCAACTATATTCTCATATTCAAATGATATTATTCTCATATTCAGATGATATTATTCTCATTTGTAGCAATTGTTGGCATGCAAATAAATTCGTTAACGTACTTTAAGGAGTTAAAAGCTTAGGAAATTATTCCAGGTTGTTACACGTCAGGACCTGGAGCATTATCGTTTGCGCAACTCATAATGATATTAGAGGCCACTTGTTCTTCGAATGGTCTCTGTAATAATTTCTTTCCTCCTCTATTTTAGGTTGATCTCCCAAACAGTAGCTAGGTCTCCAATCAATTGTTTCTGAATGATGGTTCTTGTAGTAGCTGAGAATTTCCCCTTTTATAATCTTCTATCACCTCATCCTCCACTATCAACTTGCCAATTTGGTCGTACCTTCTGTGTGCATTTGCCATTTTTTTATTTCGTACTCCTGTCACCCTTTTTCAACCAATTAATCCTGGATTTTTTGTCTCTAATGTATTTACTCATACTTGGAAATATCCTCCAACTCCATTTGTAGCGTGGCCCTCCTTGATAATTATTCTTCCTGCAAAATCCTGCTTTTTTGTTCAAAATCCAGCTCCAACACTTAATATCTGGTTTGTTCTTATCAATGTTTCCGTAAGTGTCAGTATTCCACTCCTTCAGTTTGGCCTTTAATAACCCTCTTGGCAAGAATGAAATCTGGTCTGCCCTCAACACAGAAAGAAGTCACCAGTCTTTCACAAGGTCTAGGAATCCATCTACTTCTAGCCACCAATTTTCAAATTTGAAGTAGGAAGGTTTTTTCTCTCAATCCCCCCAGAGAAGCATAATAGAAGAACGATCTGATGATATCCTAGTAACTGAATAGGTATTGGGTAGTTGGAATAGAAGAATAATATGTTTTTTCTTCTTTCCTTGCTCTACTTTTTTCCTTACATTTTGTTTCTATAAGAATGAAATAGGTGATGTTTCAATCAAAGTAAAACTCAATTTTTCATTAGATGAAAGTTTGTGCTGCAGCTAATAAATTATAATAGAGCAAATACAAATAAAAGATGCCTTTAATCTGTATACAGCTGATGCCACATGTACTGTAATTTGGTAAGTGTAATAGCCTCACACACTTAAAACCTCCCCTTGGGGCATCAAGATGAAGCAGATTTCTCTGCATCCATAAACAGCATGTGCAGCTCCAGATCAACAGCATAAAATTGTCTGATTGTGATAAGAATTTATTTGTCTATGTTTTGTTGCTTTGTCCGTCTCTATCTGGCTCATTATCTTTTCAAGAGATTGAACATAACTAATTTGTCTTTTATTGAAGGCATTATGCCCAATGAGCTGATGCAGAAAGTGTTCCTGCACAGAGTTGGTTGGACTTTATGTGATATTGGAACAGTATTATGTACTATAAGGTTTAATGTTCTTGTAGGTCTTAACTATACCAATTGTGTTGTCATTTTGGTCACAGTGTCTACATAGCTCTTGAATGCTTTTACCATTTTGAGAAAGAACGAAAATTGAAATGGCTGTTAAAGGCATCAACTTCTGCCAGCCAAAATAACCATGACTCCTTAAGTGTGCACAACCGTAGAGTATACGGGCACTGGGATTGTTGATTACCATGAGTGATACCTGATTACACTAAAGTGTGTTGTTATCATGTAGGTCTTCTTGATATTCTGGAATGTTATTTCCGATGTGGATGTTATTACATATATCCTCTAAAATTCTGAATTATTTTATGCTTACTGATTGAAAGGATTTGTAGTACCAAAACTCATGCGTTCTCAATCACGTTTGCAGCTTTAATTGGTGGAGTAGCATTAGGGCTTGCTAATCCTACCCTTGGTTGTCTGGCTGATAGATATTATCTGTCCAAAATTAGCACCTTCGGCATATTTATAATCTCAGGTAGAGTTCTGGCTTTTCTCTTTGTCAATTTTGGTGCCCAGTAATTATTTATCTTCTTATGATACAGGGATTACATTGCGTAGTGATGAAGTAGGTGCTGCTGCTGAAGCTTGGCCTGTTGGGCTATTTGGTCTTGTATGAATTCAAACTCTTCTCTATGCCATTGTAAATTTTGTAGGTTCTCCTTGTCATCTCTGTCT
The DNA here is from genome assembly GCF_000226075.1 of Solanum tuberosum. Classification (NCBI taxonomy): domain Eukaryota; kingdom Viridiplantae; phylum Streptophyta; class Magnoliopsida; order Solanales; family Solanaceae; genus Solanum; species Solanum tuberosum. The sequence continues at coordinate 476,660 of NW_006239227.1, forward strand.
TCTTTTTGTGTTCTTATAGCCGAATATAATGATAATGGAACTTGAACTGCTTTCACTGCTATTTTGGATATTAATTTGTACTTCAAAATTCTTCACTATGTATGATGTAAGAAACACCAGATTGAAACTGTCACGACCCAAATCTGAAGGGGTCTCATCGACACCTAGAAGGTTATGTCAATAGGAAAATTGTATCTCTTATGCTACTGAAAAAACTATCACTATAACCTTGAATATAACAAGTACTAGTAAGTGACAAAAAAATCTACCATAAAATCAAAATATACAACTCAATGTGATTTAAATTTAAAATGCACATTCTAGATCTCTAATAACTGATATCAATGAAAAAGTCTGTATAGCTGAAAATAGTTGACTCTAGCACCCCGAAGGAGCAGTGGGGCTCACCAAACTCTGGAAACACGGGCAGCTACTAACTCATCTGAAGAAGTAACTTCGAGTTTGCATAAAAACATAAGGGGGTGGGTCAATCTACTGACCCAGTGAGATAACCATCCATAACTGTTGGAATAAAAGTTAGAGAATAACATGTATGGAATACTGAATCTGAAAACTGAGTAACAACAAGTATTTGCTGAAAGTAAATCTGTTCACTTTACTGATTTTGTCTCTCTGTTTGTAGCTGAAATATCTTCTGACTCTGTATCTGAGATACACACATCTCAAGTATCTGAAACCACACCCACTAGGAATTCTATCCCGCTGGTCCGACCCCAACTAAGTTTCATATGCCTTGTATGTACATCATGAGGGTCTAACACCACCTCCACTCGGATAAGGTTGCTAGCATAATCTGAATTTACCATCTGTGAGTAGCATAATCTAATATCGTCATACCTCTGTGTACGTTATGTGATGATGCCTCACGGAGGAAAGCAAACACATCTACTCAGATCCTTCGAGCTTTCCCCCAAAATGTCATTTTCATCCAAAACATATGTATTTTATGGTGTGGCTTAGAACACTTGAACAATAGTTAGTTAAAAAGCATATAAAATATTTTTTCAAAAAATCCAAAATATACTTTCAAAAGTAATCATAAAAAATACATTATATGGAAAATCATAATTACAAAATCAAGCTAATCACTTATTAATTAAAGCTGAAAACACTTTGACAAAAACATGTAACTGTCCCCACATAAGCAAGGTCACAATACATATACTCAACATTTTTTGAAAACAACAACTTATTCATTCTGTCTTAAAACATGAACATTTTTATAAATTATGGAAAAATCAGTAACAGATCTTTCAACTCCTCCTGGCTTGACATTACTATGGTTTGATCTCACGACTTGTCTATAGCAAACCCTTCGAGAATCTATCAAGAATAAAATGAAACAGGTTATTTTTATATTAGATTTATCCTAGTGGTGTCTCTCAAAGACTAGGAAGATCTAAGTGAAGGCTGCTATTATTAATTAGTATTGCTTTATGCTTATATTGCAAGAATAAATAGAAGAATTTGTATGCATCTATGTACATGCATGCATGCAAGCAAGTGTGTTGAGACTTGAGAAAGGTGTTTTTCCATTAAAAAAAAGTTATAATTAAGTTAGAAGTAAAGGAGGGGGAGTTAGTGAATACTGACGGAGGTGTGAACTTGTAACATTGCAATTGGGTTTGAGGCGAGGTGGTTTTGGAGAGCTATATCTATTGTCGCTAAATAGGAGACCAAAGGTCAGTTAGATTTAATCCAGGAGCATTTTGGTAGCAGTTTGGTGTTTGATTCATTTGAGTCAGTTGCAGTGTTGCTTTTTTTAAAAAGAATTATGAAGTTTAAAGAATCTCTGTTCACTAGGTAATTGCTATGGCGATCGAGGAGTTTCTAGATTAGGTTCAAATTAAGTATGCTGCCAAAATAAAAAAATTAAGTTTATTTCTATTTTTTTTTTCTTTTGATAACCGAGAAATCCGTCTGTGACCCGCCCTTTGGACCAATCACAGCCTTCTAAACTCGGTGGATAATGGGCCCGCCCCTCTACCCTTCTCCACTTAAATACCGGGCTTCGCTTTGCATGGTGTGGGGCTTGAACCTGCGACCTAAGCCACAAATCCTCCACCTTTTGCCACTTGAGCTAGGCCTTGGGGGCAAGTTTATTTCTAATTTAATTAATACTAAATAGTAATATAATTACTAATTGTTATTAATTACTTTTTACACTTCAATCATAAGTGCCTTGTGAGTTAATAGTTTATTACTTCCCCTGTTTCAATTTATGTGAATCTATTTTAGTCCGTTCAAGAAATGCCCCCTTTCTAAATCTAAAAACAGTTTAATATAAACTTTTCATTTTACCCTTAATGAGACGCTTCTATGTCCATACAAATGTTCTTTTTTTTTTGGGTTAAAACAACAATTTATTTATTTAGTATTATGCATCGTTAACAAACATAAGTGGTTGCATTCCTGCTAGCACACCACTGTTTTGGCCAAATAAGATAGTTACAACCCAAATTACATAAAGGCTTTATATGCCTAGCAAAAGTAGTTCCATTTTTGACTGCTTCGTTAGTTTTCAAAACAAACAACCCCGGGGATGGGGAGTCCACAAAAAGTTGGTTCTTTGTTAGCTTTTGGCCTTTTTTGGCTATAGCCAAGTTAGCCACCTTGTTCTGCTCTCTAAATTCATGCCTAATTAGGAGGTTCCCTAGCTGGTGGAGCAACTCCCTGCATTCATGTTAAACGTTTGACTTTGAGTATTATTTTTCAATTGTAAAAGTTCAATCACCTCTTTTGTGTCTGTAGCAATCTCCAGTTGTTGCACCTGCACCTTATGAGCTAATCTAAGGTCATATGATAAGGAGTATAATTTTGTACCTAAAGCAGATTTCATATTAATACTTGCACTAAAACCTGATATCCATTCTCCTTTTTTTATCATGAAGAGAGACCTCCTATCCCACCCCTTTTTGTACTATGTGAATAGGAGCCATCAATGTTCAATTTTGGGCCAAATTTCGGAGGCTCCCATTTTCTAGAAGCATTGCAATTATCATATTTCCTATAAACTTCCTCATTCCAAACATAGAATGGAAAAGCCTGTTCCCAGTTAATCAAGTTGTTGATCTTTTTATTCTTAATTTTTCGACAACTGTTGAGCCAATCATTATCATTTGAGTCCTTGATATTTTGGATCTCTCTGGACAGACCTAGTTTCTCCCAATAATTTTTTGCAGCAGTGCTTTAAGACCACAAGTTTCAAAAGTCTCATTGTCAGTCAAATGTTATACTAGCATGTTTAAGACCACAAGTTCCGATAGTCTTTCATTTCTTTCTTAAACTTTGTGCTCATTCAAATAGGTTCACATAAATTGAAATGGATGAAGTATTTTTTATACCAGTATCCAGGTAAGCTACTGGTCCAAAACAGTTTTTTCCCGCTCCACATACGTCTCCTAATCTATTCAAATCAGTGAATATGAGGGTTGCTTACATCTATTGGACTGATCTCTAAAGATTATATTTTTGTCAAAGTCAACTCAAAAGGTCAAAACCCGAAACAAATTACATGAGTGGATTACCCATAAGCTAGAGAGTTCAAATCATTAATCAAAATATATACTTGACTTAGTTTACTTCGTCAAATCTCAATTTAGGTGATTTAATAACGTAGGGGTGAAAATTCACTTTAGAACACTATAAATCTCATGCTTCGATGATGTTAATCCACATTAATGATGATATAATCTCAAAAGGATGTTAGATACACTTACCCTAACGTAGTGGATAGATTTCCCTCGGGTCTCAACCACACACCCCATGTCCCAAAACATCTTACCAACCTATACAAAGTCTAGAAACGTGAAATGAGCGCAAATACTCAAAACGAGGGGTTGAGTTGTTACTTGTTACACCTCATAAATGATCCTTTTGTCTTCTCTCTCCCTGCATAAGCTGATTTATACTGTTGGGTATTCTGGCAATACACTCTTGACCAGTGTTCTTAAAGGCGAGTGCCTTTCGCCTTTGGCGACGAGGCGTGGCGTGGCGAGGTCAAAAGGGCGAGCCAAGGCGACTCGGTGACGTGGAATGGTGATGCAATAGGCGTCGCCTTTTTGATTTTTTTTTTTGAAAGTCTGAATTTTAATAATTAAAAGCCAAATTAGGGATTTTTTTGGGTATTTTTTCAAACTTGATGTCGCGACTGCTCCTTCTCATTTCGCGACTGGAAACTTGAAATCAATACCTCGACTGGAATTAGAGTTCGCGACGACTGTTGCTGCTGCGAGTTCGACTGGGAACTTGAAGTCGCGACTGCTGCTGCTGCGAGTTCACGACGACTGCTGCTGCGAGTTCTCTCTTCTCTTACGTGAGTCGTGACTTCTCTCTTCTCATCTTTTCTCGAATCTCTCTTCTCTTCTTTTGCTCTGTTTTTAGGACTCTCTCAGTCCCTCTGTTTTTTATTGTGAGGTCTAATTTCTGAAGAAGAACTGAAGCCACTGCCCACTGCCCACTGCCTACATTTAAAAAATAAATAAAAAAATAGACTTATTTATACTCATTAACCTAAATCTCTTATCTCGTTAGGGTTATGTTTTGAATTGAAATATTTGCTAATATATGTTATTGCTATTGAGATTTTGGATATTTATATATGCAATTAAATATTTTTAATTTTTGGTATTAATTGGCGCCACGATTCAAAAACTGCTCTCCTCGCCGCGTGGCGAGGCAGGCCCTTGTCGCTTTTTGTCGCCTCTCGCCATCCAAAACACTGCTCTCGACACAAGCATTTTTGCAAGGCCATTTTTTTGCTATGCACCTCTCTTGCAATGCAAGGAAGGGTTGTGCTGTCTAAATCCCTTCTTGCGAGGGGGATTGCGATGGACAATAGGTCATTGTAAATGGCCTTTGCATGCCCCTGCTGATGCTCTCACGCAATGAAGCTCGCGACTAAGATCCGGACTTTGCTCCAAGGCCTGAGCTCTCAATGGAGCACACGAAGGACTGGGGTATTCTGTTAGGGGTCGTTTGGTAGTTGATTAGAGTCATGTAGGTATTAGTAATACATGGATTAGTTATGAATTTATGTATTATTTTACGCAGGGATCAGTTATGCAGGGTTTAGTTATTCATTAATTAGCTATTCCATCTTCTATCCTGCATAAAATAATATATTGATTCCCTCATAACTTATGCATGTATTAGTTATGCAGGTTTCTAATTTGCAAACCAAACATTGTATTAATTTTATACATAGTAAAAGAAAGCTACCTAACATGTTATGCAGGATTTAATCATGAATAACTTACCAGCTGCCAAATGACCCCTTAATGGTTTGACAACTCTCCTTGCCCAGGTTCTCCTCACTCAATACGAGGTCACCATGAGTGAGGACTGGGAGCTGCGATGTCGGTTTTGCTTCTTTTGGTTACCTTGCCACGTCGAATCACATCCAACTAATACCATATTCATGTTATCATAACCTAATTCCTTCAGTACCCTCATGTCTGTCCATACACATTTTGTGGACACTTAAATCATTTCATGAGGTACTTAATATCAAAATTAATATTATAAATTTATGGGGCTTTACATTTTCTGTGAATGACTGCATCTGGATGGATCTATACCAATTTTCTTTGGCTCTTTTGGTATTATACTCAGGGAGGCTATAGCTTAATTTTGTTTTTGGATCATTTTATGTTTTATATTTAACTATTTCTAGCATATTCTTGTTGATGCAGGTTTCTATTTTGTTCTTCACTCCTTTTTTATCCAAGATTATTTTGCTGCTAAAGCTTCAACCTCAAGAATTTGTCACAGGTTAGACAACTAAAAATACTCAACCTTTCCATGTGGTAGGCATGCAATAACATTCTAAACACGCGGAAGGTGGGATGAAATGAGGAAGATGATTATGATAAGTGATTATTATTCATTAACGCTCCTTCAGAGAAAAACCCTGAATGTCATTAAAATACATCAAGATTAGTTGGTGTAGAGACTTCATTGTTCACTTTAAAGTGTCTCTGTATATATAGGCATACTGGCGTTTCTTATGGAACAGGAGTTGTATTACAAGCCATTAATCACACACGTAGACAGGGGGAGAGGGGGAAGGGAGGGAGAGAGAGAGAGAGAGTGAGAGAGAGAGAGAGAGAGAGAGAGGCTAATGTTTGTCAGTGTGGTGAAGGAGGGAGATGATCTCGAAACTCAGTTCTTTTTCGTGTTTATTACAAAGTTTGAAGGCCGTTGATATAGCAGTGTTAAGGCTTTTGAAATTTTCCTTTTTATCACTAAGCTGTAATTTCCACATTTTTTTTGAACTTGGTAACTTTTATATTATATCGCAGCAGTACATGGGTAGTACTTAACCTTATATACAGATGAACTTCAAACTCCACTGTTCTAAGTCTATATTGAGTCAAAAACATCAATTATAGAGACTGTTTCATTTAAGTATAATTGATTAAACCAAAAACCTAACAACAAAATGCAGTTAAGTTTAACTTTCTGCATACTATTCTCTATGCTCTCAAAATACCTAGAATTCCTCTCTTTCCAGGTTGCCCACCATATTGAAGTAGGGACAATTCTCCATATAGTTCTGTCTTTTGCTAGCACAGCTGCCTCCTCCCAGATTTTTAGAGCTTCAGTAATTCTCCTAGGCATAGTCTAGGATATGCCTTTGAGACTCAAGAATACCCTCCATAACTGTGGAGTAAATTTGCAGTGTAGAAATCGATGGCTAACAGGTTCTGATGTTTCCCCACATAGAACACACCTAGAACATAAGGTTATCCCCCTTTTCATTACATTATCCTGTGTCAGAGCTGCATCCTTAGCTAGCAACCATATAAAACATGAGACTTTATAAGGAATTCTGCATTTCCAAATTTGTTTCCATGGCCAGGTAGGAATCTGTTGACTTGGTTGCTCCATCAACGTGTAGGTTGCACCTACTTTAAATGTACCTTTGCTGCTTCCTTTCCATCATAATACATCCTCTGCTGCCAAGAGTCCATTGAAACTCTTCCCAGTCATGAGTTGTCTCCTGAAATGGAAATTCCAACCTTTTGTGGTCCAAATCTCTGCTATGCCCCTTTGTTGTGAGAGAAATAGGTTATATATGTCTGCGAAAAAGAGTTCCACATTACCCAACTCATGCCATTCTTTCTTCCAAAATTTGGTCTTGTTCCCATTCCCCACTTACACCTTGGAGTGGAGTTTGATTTCCTCCAATAGATCTCGTATGTATCTCATAAGCTGACTCCATAAGGTGAAGTCACATCCTTGGTCATCCAGCTATCTTCAGCCTCATATTTGGCACCTACCACTCTTTTCCACAGTAACTGATCTTCAATTGAGTACTTCCACAGCCACTTCATTCTGAGTGCTTTACATTGAAATTTCACTTTATTCTCAATCCCCCATTTTTCTTCCCAGTTGTCACAGATTTCCATTTTACTAGGTGAAATCTTTTCTTCTCTTTGTTACCTTGCCACAGGAACTTCCTTCTCATCCTATCCAAACTTTTGATGATACATGCTGGAATAGGAAAGAGTGACATCATGTATGTTGGCAAAGCATCAAGGACTGAGTTGATGAAGGTCAATCTCCCTCCCATAGATAGGTATTGTGTAGTTCATCTAGCCAATTTTTTCTCATACTTCTTTATCACACCATTCCAAATTTCAATACTTGGACTTTGCTCCAAAAGGCATGCCCAAGTAAGTTGTTGGCAAAGTGCCAACTTCACCACCAAGTATTGAGGCTATACAGTTCCTATGATTGACTTCATTAATGGGATACATGAAGCTTTTCCTCCAATTAATGTGCAAGCCAGATACCTCTTCAAATAAGACCAGAATCACCCTTAAATATTTCAATTGATCTTCCTCAGCTCCACAGAAGATGAGTGCATCATCAGCATATCACTTCAGGCTTTCTATTCCATCTCTGGACACATCAAAACCTTTCAACCATCCTCTTGTGTTCTAACTCAAAAGGAGTTACTTTTGGTTTTGGTACCTTCTTGGTACTTTGTCAATAAGCCTTTACCTTATCAAAAAAGAACTCAGAAGGAGTTACATTGATCTTATTCTAATTGTAAATGCATGTCTTTTAATCTACAGTTCTTATGAATAACCCTTTCTGTCTGGCCATAAAGAAAACCGAGTTCAGCATAAATTTCAGTGCATTTAAGTTTTTCCTCGTTGCACTATGGATCTGTTGATTATGGTTATAATTTTTTGGTTCCTCAGGGTTGGCCATATTTAGCTGTATGCCCACAACATTATCTAGTGGAGTGGCACTAACTCGTGTAAGTTGAATGTCCTATGTTATGAATGGTACTGCCTATGCAGAACCAAAAATGGAAAATAGTTGGTTGTTAAATTTGACTGCAGGTTTCACTTAAATACAGTTAGCAGGAGGAAACTCTGCTCTTGCGCTTGCGATGACTTTAATATCAAACCTTCTAGGCATTCTGATTGTAAGTTTTCCGAGCTATGAATCCGAATGTTGTAAATCCTTTCCATGCTATTAAGTTTCATGTCAATTATCATTATCTCCTTCACTTTTTTTTTTTTTGAAACTGGTAAGGTTGTATTCTTTAGCATAAGGGCATGCTGGCCACCACCAAAAAGTGTCAATTACAAACTTCCTATCAAATCTACAATTTGATCTGTATCTACTATACACAACTGTTTACACCAAAAAAGTAGAGATACTATACAATTCCATTTGACCTTGTGTATGGAATTGGATCTATTGTCGAAACATCTACTGTTCCTTTCCTTCCAAACTGACCACCATATACATGATGGTATTAACCTCCACCATCTCTTCTGGCTCTTGGTACCTCCTCTACTTACCCAGCTCTTCAACACGTTTGATGTACGTTCTGGCATTGTCCAATTCAGATTTGAGATGCTAAGGAACAAATTCCAAATTTGAGCAGTGTAATTACAGTGCAAGAAGAGGTGGCTGTTAGTTTCACTTGTCAAATTGAATACAAACACCTAGGGACCAGATGTCTACCCTTCTTCTGAAGTACTTCTTGTGTTAAACAAGCTCTCTTTATCACTAGCCAAGTGAAGCATTTCACTTTTGTAGGAATATCCCCCTTCCAAAAATAGTTCCAGAGGTGTTTTGGTCTCCCTGCCATCACCTGGAGACCTCTTCTGTAAGCACTGTTGACTGAGAAAAGGCCATCTTTGCTGTGCTTCCACAACATCCTGTCTGTGGCATTTGCGTTGATGGTCACTCCGCCTAGCATCCCTAATATCTCAGCCACCCTTTCCACCTCCCAATCATTGAGAAGTCTTCTAAAAACTAGATCCCAGCCCTGTTCAGTCCAGCAATCACCAACATTGGCATCAGGATTTCCACAAATTTGAAAGAGATCTGGAAAGAGATCTCTAAGAGGGGATTGGTCTATCCAAACATCCTTCCAAAATTTTGTTTTAGTGCCACTTCCCACCTTGATATATAAATTTGTCTCCATTTGTGACCACAAGTTTCTAATTGATCTCCATGCACCCACACCATAAGGTTCTGTTGTGATCTCTGTACACCAAGGGTTTAACTCACCATATTTTGCTATGATCACCTCTTTCCAGAGGGAATTTCTCTCTTCAGTGTACCTCCACAAACTCATTCACGATCTATCATTACGCAGTCTACTCCAGATTATTCGTTTTAAACAGTTACCCTTGCCAGTCACACCCATTAACTGCAACTTATACGAGTGTCACCTATGACGGAAAAAAATCAATTTTTCTTGGTACTTCATTTAACAAATACAATTGATCTCAAATGACAAACAAACAAAATCAAGTGGTTTTGTTGAACGCAACAGAGCTTGAGAGCACAAATCTTAGATTTGGTACTCCAAAATAAAATGAGTCAATGATGAAGAATTTATAGATCGGACAGGGCCCAAAAGACGTGACTCATAGTAATAATCATTCTAGTCACCCAAAGCAATCCTGAGACTGCTTCAAAAAGTACCAATATCACTCTAATGTAGCTTATCTGTTCTTCTACAGGATCACAAAGGATGATGGTATCATCTGCGTAGAGCATATGACCAATTTCTCTTTCTTCCCCCCTCTGCTTCCCACTTTGAAGCCTTTGATCCATCTATTTTGTGTAGCAATCCTCATCATAGCATTAAATCCCTCCATTGCTAGGATGAACAGGAAAGGGGAGAGAGGATCACCCTGTCTCAGTCCCCTTTCTGATTCAAAAAAACCCATAGGTTCTCCATTCACAAGCACAGAGAACTTGATAGTTTTGATGGATGTCTCAATCCACTTCAGCCATTTGTCCCCAAAGCCCATCTGGCTAAGGATATTTAAGAGAAAAGACCAATTTACATGGTCAAAAGCCTTTTGGATATCCAGTTTGCACATTAAGCCTGGGCTTCCTTCCTTTATTCTGGAGTCAATGCATTCACTAACTATGAGTGCAGCATCCATGATTTGTCTCCCCTTCACAAAAGCCATCTGATGTTTGTTGATCAATTTATCCAGCACTTGCTTCAGTCTTTCAGCCAACAGCCTAGCAATGAGTTTGTAGACACCCCCTACTAAGCTGATTGGTCTAAAATCCTTCCCTTCACTTTATCTGTACATAACACTAGCAAAGTTGGCTGTCTTATTTTATGGCATGTTTTTTCCTGTCCAATCGTACTCATGCAACTTTGATAGAAGTTTTGGACTATTGTTCCATGAAATGCTTGAATTTCTGTGAAAGAAGATGATTCTTTATTAAAGCTTCAAGAATTCATCTTTTGTGGTGAGTTGCTTAAATTAATCCCAAGTTTCCTGCTAGTCAAGTCTTCCTTTTGCATTTTATAATAATAGATTCTTTCTTAAGGAAATCTGTAGTATTTGGGTGCCTTATAATTGTTGAACCATTTATCTTCATGTTTCTCACCACTCCTTGAAGTTTTCTCATAGAAACACAAATTTGGAATAAGTATATCCGAGAACGTTCAGGTGTCAACTGGTATTAGATGTTCTTCCTTTTTCATAAAACCTTTCTCGTTATATGTATATGTTTCTTGAAAGTAGTCAATGTCACCTTCTTGTGCAAGGGAATTAACTTCTTGTGTTAATACCATATTGAAATATCCTTTACCTTTTGAAATGAAGCAGGAGTTGAAACCAACATGGCAATCAAGATTTATTTTTTGATTATTTATTTTTATTTACAGTAGAGCAATTGATGGTGACTGTTGAAACAAAAGGATTGATATACTCATCTGCTTCATTTGATACGCATAAGATAAATTCCACTTAATTCCATATTTAAGCTTGGACAATTTTTGCCTCACTACTTTCTGCACTTTAAACTATTCTTTTTATTCTCAATGTCGTTCTAGGTACCTTTTTCGATCTCCAAGCTCATAGCTTCTGGTGTTGGTGTGTCTGTTCCAGCCGAGCAGTTGTTCAGAAGCCTTGTTCTCACACTTCTAGTTCCTCTTATCATAGGGAAGGTATTAACAGAAATCATACCATTCATCATACCCTGTTGAAAAAATTAGAAGTTCTTTTATGACTCCACAAGTTCTTGATAGACGATCTTTAATGCAACCATCTTTTAAAGGTTAAGCAACAAGTAGTCTAGTCTAGCCACTACAATGTTGTAGTTTCTTTACTCTCGTCAGTGTCGCATTGATTTTATTTTCTAGGAATTTCTAGTATAATTTATTTTCAATTGGCACGAACCATACTCAACAGTCATCATGCTCTGACCATATATGATCATTATATGGGTGATGGTTTGGGGAGGGGGTTGTTCATATCTTAGTTTACTTCTAATTCAGCTTGTATCATGTTGGACAAGTTCTAGCCTATGGCTTACCTTCTGAGCTTCCCCCATCTCTCCTGAGTTTCCTTTTTTTTTTCTTTTTTTTTTTTGAAATCGGCTACTTTAAAATCTTTTCTTCTTATATGCATTGTTTCAATGATGTCTTCACTTCTACATTTACTATGGACAATCCAATATGATGAGATAATAAATGTTTGGTTAATCAAGTTGGTTTGTTCCGGAAAGCTAGGGAGAGACTATAACGCTTTAGAAAGATGAGAAATATTTCCAAGAATACATAACATTTCTCATAATATTTATGCACTTTATCTCCAAATACTGGAGACCTGCTGCAGGAATCCCATGTGTAGGTGACAAATGGACCAATTTCAATCTGCTTTCAACTTCCTGTTAGCAGTTTTAGCCAAACATTTTCTTATTGTGGAGAGAATATAGTTCTCCTGAGAAGGAATAAAGATAGTGTAGTATCTTTTCCTTGGTTTGGTGTTTTGTGCTGGCTAAAAAGGAGATCAAGAGGACCGGCATGTGGTTACCCCCACAAGTGCATAACACAATAAACCTTATAATAGTAACCCTTATCTAGTGTTTAGCATGCAAAGTCAGTAAGTTAGGTATCTCCTAAGTGATTGATCTTCCAAATAGGGCATTTCACCACACAACTTGATCGGTCTACGGGTGTATACTTTACTAACCCTTACCCTTGACCCAAGAATAGCCCTCACATCTTTAGGTTAGGCTATTAGATAGCGGATTATCAATGCTATCTCTGTTGTTTAATCTGTATTCCCATTTGTTACTTTTTTGGTCGGGCAAGTATGAATAAGATGAGTTCTAACATTGCGTACCGTTAAAAAGTAATCAAAACGAAGAGATCAACAATACATGCATAAACACTATTTAAGGATTACTTAATTATTAGGTCTACATTGTTAATTACTCTTGGTTCCCACAACCCTAGTTGTGGATTTAGCTACTCATGCTTTTATAATCACAATTCATAATAAGTTGGTTAAAATAAATCATGAACTTACAATGCGAGTAATTTAAGTTTGGAATCTTAAATTGATGAACAAAAGCTATATTAAAAACCAAAACTTCAAGAATTAAATGGACAAAGTGTTCCCAAGTTAATTCTGAAAAGCCAAAATAAAAGTATCCAATTGTCTAACACACTAAAAAATGAAAAATACAACTAATATTTAAAGAAATCAAAATCCTAAGTAGGAAAAGAAAATCTAGGAAAATTTGGCTAGGCAATCATTCGTACCGTTCAATCCTAAGTAATTCCTACGGTTCGTAGGAAACTTCTGTGAGACAGCAGCTCCTCCACTTAACTTTGGGATTTTCTACGGTTATGTTGTACGACCCGTAGAGCTTTGTATGAACCATCATGTCATCTCGTCAACCAAGTACTGGAGCTCAACTTCTTTGAACTTTTCCATGACTCAATTATATGGCTTGTAGAAGTTACTATGGCTCGTCATTACCTTCCATTGTTTAACAGCAACCTCATCGAAGTGGGTTTAGGGTCTCCTAGACCCAACTTTTTGAAAATCACAAGGGGCATCAAGTTGATACTTGCCCTGAGGTCACACAATGCTTTGTTGAACAAGTACACCCCAATGGTGCACGGAATCATCTTTCTTTTGTAAAGCAGAAGATCCATAAGGATTGCTAAGAGTCATCTTGTTATCTTCAAGCTTCTTTTCCTGGTACTAAAAATATTAATCAGTCTTGAAAAGTACATATAACTTGCTTGAATTGAAGCCATCCTCCATATTTGGTTTAATTGCTCAAAAGGCCCAAGTCTAAACAGAAGGGCAGAGATAACTGAAAAGTTTCTATCTCATTCATTTATTGAAGGATTTTCTTTTTGGGTTGTGATAAGAAAACATTTAGTTGGAACTATTTTACACCAAGATATATCTGGAGTATCCAACCTAAAACATTTCATTTGGACAGACTTCATTTAATAGATAGCATCAAGATGTTTCTTTTTCTTCTTGTACCTTTGAAGTTTCTACGACTGATTAATGCCTTCTCTTTTCTCCCTTGTTTTCCTCCCTTTACAGGCTTTACGAGAATGTTTCAAGGGTAAGTGATCTGCACTAATCGAAAAAGTTAGATGTTGTATCTGAACTATCTCATAGCTTGAATGGTTTCAAACCTGCCTTTTCACATGAATGCGTTAATGCCCAATCTGGACCACCATCCTAAGTGCTCTGAACTATTGGTTATAATCGTTTAGCTGTTTATACTAGGGAATTTGACTTTCCTCTTCCTTACAAGAGCTTGTGAAGGGTATGTAAAAAGATCATTAATGTAATTACACGAGGCAGCCGGATTAGGAGAGGGAAGGACCTAGGCTGTTTCCCTGTCCAAGGCTCCAAGCCCATCTGACATGCACAGGTTAAGGTTTTTGGCACTCTTTTTCTCTGGTTGTTGGTCAAACTCAGTCTACAGGGCCTGAGATCATAGTTACCATTCTACTTTGTTTCTTTATGCTGAAAATCACTTCGATTGAAGTATTGCCTCACCATTGATGATATAAGTTGTGTTAAACAATAGATACATAATCTTAATTGACTTCAAATTGCAAAACTTGATCTTTTAACATCTAGTATTTGAATGCATGAAGTGTCTCATTGCTAGAATTAGACTTCCCGTTGAGAAACTCCATACCATTTAATAATGTATTGGATATGTGATATGAAGTAGTCACGACCCAAAATCTGTAGGATCGGTGACTGACACCTGACTTCCCCCTTGCTGTGCGAACCGAAATCAGTTATATCTAAATCATTCAACCTCAATAGCATTAAGGCTAACATAAGCAAATCACCAAACAAACGTAAACTTCATAACCAAATATGTATCCGAAATACGTAACTGCAACACAGGCCTAAGCCCCAACCACAGAGTATCAAAATATTCATATTAGTCATAACACAGTTCTAGCATATACAATATGCAGAAACGACCAAATTAAGCATGTCTCATATCATGCACATAAATCATAGCATTTATTCTATCAACCCAGTATAATATCCTAGTTCTTCTGTATATGCTTGTCACTTCATATACACATACATAACGTGTAGCTCAAGATAAATAGTATGCTTATTCTTTGGGGAAAAAACTCTTAGAGGTCAAAATCTGTACTTACGAGGTTCCAGATAAGCTAAGTGCTCCAAAACTGTTTTACCCCATCCAATCTCCTCGAGACGACTCTGATCTATACAATGGTTTCAATGTGGTTGGACAAACCCATTGGACTCAGTTATTGAAAATAAACCTTGGTAAAGCCAAGGTGACCCAAAAAGCCAACCATTGGTCAACAAACTCAAATCCGCAATTTTGGTATTGCACCAGATACATCAGAAACAGTTCTACACCTGGTTTAAGTTTTCAACTTATCTGAATCCCTTGGGTCTCGTCCTAAACCATCCAACCAAGTAATAATTAACAATAACGACCTATATATCTCAAAACATAGTCTGGAACATAAATTTAGAATACTCAATACAAGGGGTTTGGTTGTTGCATCAAACTGCCTAATGTATTACTAATTTTTTTTAATAATTTATATTGCAGGTGTGGCTGAGTTTTCTGATCGAAATCGTAAGCTTTTATCAATGATGAGTGCTCTCCTCCTCAGTCTAGTAAGATCCAGATTCCAATTTACTATATCCTAGTCTATTATTGATGCGTTTATCGGGAAACAATATTCTAGATGTGAATTTATTAGGACAGATGATGATTAATATTTTTGTTAGTCGAATAAAACTTCTCTGAGTGGATTAGGACTCTTGTTAATTCAGTTTTATAGGACTTTTGTCATTTCTAGTTTGTTAGGACTTTTGGTACTGTAAACCTCTATTTAACAGAGTTGACGTTATTAATAAAACAAGTTGGATTTTATCAAGTCACAGAGCTTCAGAACTTTCTCAAATGAGTTCCCAGGTTTGCAGTTCCCCGAATGAAGTGCAAAATTCAGCAATCATAGGCAGGTCAAAGAACAAGAACAAGGGCTTGGCCTAACTATTGGGCCTGACTTTCCAGTTAATCGTCCAACTCTGATCCAAAATTAGCAACCTTAACAATTTTTTTTTGAACTTGGTAACTTAGCAACCTCAACAATTTGGTAGCAGAGCTTGTCACCATGGACAAAAATACCTTAGAAACAAAGTCAAAAAGTCTTCTATAGGAAGCCCAAACTCAAACCGAAGAAAATAGTAGTTGTAGAAGAAAGGATGGATTCCAAATTCCAGCAACTATCGCAACGAATTGAAATGTTAATCTGCACCAGGACACGTGCAATTGAAACGTTAATCTGCACAAGTTGGAGACAATAATGCTGCTTCTGTCCAACGAACCAGTAACACTGGTGAACTAGGAGGAAGAAACAACAACAATAACTTTGGTACTGATGACTACAACAAGATACACTAAATTAGACTTTCCTACATATGATGGAAGTGAAGATCCTCTTATTTGGCTTCACCATTGTGAAAAATTCTTCACTAACCAACGCACAACCAACCAAGAAAAAGTAGGCTTAGCTTCTTTTCACATGGTAGGGAAGACGCAATTGTGGGTTTATCAACTGGAACAAGGGGAACCCAATTTAACATGGTGTGTCTTCAAAGAATATTATACTCTTTGTTTTGCCCCAATAATGAAAAGCAATCCCCTAGGGGAATTGATCAACTTGAGACAAACTAGTTATGTTGAAGATTATCAGAGGAACTTCCAAAACATGTTGGCTCGTGCATCAGCTGTACGTATACACCGACAAGTAGATATGTTTACAGCAGGATTAGTTGATTTGATTCGTCTCGATGTTGAATTGCATAAACCATCTAACCTAGTCGAAGCAATGAGTTTGGAGAGAGCAATTGAGAAGAAGATACGAAATTTCTTCTAACACACAAAGGGGATATAGTTTAACCTCAAACTTTAGGGCAAGAGCTGCTGCTACAACAGTAACTCCGAGTGCTAAGGTAACTGCTTTTAATCCTTTTGTGAAAAAGTTGACTGCTTTTAAGCTCCTTACAGAAAGAATGAAGACTGTCATGGGGGAATTGGTAGATGAACACCAAATGGCATTCTTGAAAGGAAGACAGATCATGAATGCAGCATTATTGGCCAATGAATTGGTGGACAGTAGGGTGAAGCAGAAGCTAGTTGGAGTCCTATGTAAACTTGATATTGAAAAGGCCTATGACCATGCCAACTGGTCATTCCTTCTAAAAATTCTGAGAGACATGGGCTTTGGGAACAAATGGACAAACTGGATCAAAACTTGTATAACTACCGTGAAATTCTCTCTTATCATCAACGGTAGTCCAGAAGGTTTCTTCCAATCACAAAGAGGTCTAAGGTAAGGTGATCCATTATCACCCTTCCTATTCATCTTAGCAATGGAAGGCCTCAATTCTATGATCAGAAGAGCAAGTGAGAATGGGTGGTGGATAAGAGGCTTCCCTGCAAATGCTAACAGGAGAAATACTATGGAAATCACACATCTGTTATATGCAGATGATTCCTTGGTATTCTGTGAAGCTGAAGTAATGCAAATCAGGCACTTGAGGGCCATCCTAGCCATTTTTGAGGGCATCTCAGGTTTACATGTTAACTGGCATAAGAGTTGCTTGTAACCTGTTAACTAAGTTACCAATATGCAGATACTGGCTGAGAACCTAGGATGCCAAATGGATTCCTTACCAACAAAATATCTTGGAATGCCTCTTGGTGCAAAAAATAAAGAAGTGAAAGTATGGAGTGAAGTGTTGGAAAGAAGTGAGAGAAAGCTGACAAGATGGAAGAGCCAATACCTATCTATGGGAGGCAGATTAACTCTCATAAAGTCAGTAATGGTTACCCTCCCAACTTACATGATGAGCCTATTCCCAATCCCAGGAAACATAGAGAAGAAAATCAACAAACTAAGGAGAGTCTTCTTGTGGCAGGGGAACAAAGAGAGGCTTGGGTATAACCTAGTCAAATGGGATGAGGTGACCCTCAACAAAATACAATGGGGTATGGGGATAAAAAAGTTGGAAGTACAGAATGTTAGTTTGTTGAAAAAGTGGCTTAGGAGGTTCTGTATTGAAGATTTGGCATTATGGAGAAGATTCATCTCATGTAAATATGGTCTTCAAAATAATTGGATCACTGATGAAGTAACAGGTGTTTTTGGGTGCTCTGTTTGGAAAACTATCAGAAGACTATGGCCTTCTTTCGCCTCCAATATATCATTCAAAATTGGAGATGGGGTTAAAACTGATTTTTGGAATGAGATTTGGATAGGGGATAGGGACTTGAAAACCTTATTCCCAGATCTATTTATTTTAAGTCTACAACAGATGGCTACAGTGGCACAGGTATGGACTCCTCAAGGGTGGGACCTGATTTTCAGAAGGGCTCTAAATGACTGGGAGATTAGTAGAGTAGCTGGGCTGTTGCAGGTGCTGAACCCATTCCCAGGTGTCACAGAAGGACCTGACAGTCCAATATGGAAGCTGCACAACAAAGGGAGTTTCACAGTGAAATCCTGCTACTGGAATATGAATCATAACCGGAGAATGAGAATGGAGTGGCCATGGAAGCTAATTTGGAAGATCACAATTCCACTAAAGGTGTCATGTTTCTCATGGCTGGTGATCAGAAAACCATGTTTAACTCACGAAAGGTTACAGAGAAGAGGTATACAGATTTGCTCAAGGTGTTATATGTGTGATAAAGAGGCAGAGATTAACATCCACTTATTCCTACATTGCAAAACAGCTGTAAATCTGTGGCACATGTTCTTATGTATACTTGGAGTTAGCTGGGTAATGCCAGAAACTCCTTTAGACATGCTGAAACACTGGGAAGGAATGAGCAGAAAAAGCAGATCAAAAGAGGCCTGGTGGAAATATATTACAACTTGCATCTGGTGGACACTTTGGAAGGAAAGGAATGAAAGATCCCATGACGGGCAAGCTAGCAGCATTCAGAAGATCAAGATGAGGAGTCTGAGTTTGCTGTATTTTTGGTGTAAACAGGATATGGTGGGGGAGGTAGTAAGTCTAGTGGACTTCATAGGACAATTGTAAAGTTCTTTTTTGGGTTTTTGGTTATCAGGATGTCCTATGGGGTTGTAAATCCCGCCTCCTCAGTTGTTACTTGATGATTTTTTTTGTGAATACAAAGTTAGCTTATCAAAAAAAAAAAAAAAAAGTTAACTGGCACCAAAATGGCTGCCTGAAGTGCAAAGGGGTTGTGCTACAACCAGTGTTGTGAAAGGCGATCGCCTCGTCGCCAATGGCAAGAGGCGAGGCGAGGCGACCTTTCATCGCCTTTTACCTTTGTGGTGAGGCGATCTTCAAAAGGCGACGCCATGACAACAAAAGGCAAGAGGCGAGAAAGGCTAGAAAGGCGTCACCTTTTGTATTTTCTTAAAAAAAGGCGACCAATTTAGGGTTTGAAAAGTTAAAAGGTAATTTTAGGGTTTTCGACTAGACTCCTCCGGCAACTAGCCAAACTTTTCCGGCGACTTCAAAGTCTAACCAATACATATTTCTTCTTTTCTTCTTCAGTATTTCTTCTTCCTCTGTTCTTTTTCCTTCTTCTTCTTCTTCTTCTTCTCATCAGACTTTAGAGTCACTTCTACCTTTCTTTTGACTTTTGTTCTATTTTTTCTCATTCAAGTTCTAGTTTTAGTATGTACCATCTATTTTTAGTTTTTGAATTGAAAAAATTGCTAATATGTTATTGTTTGATTATTTACATATGCAATTAAATATTTTAATTTTTTGGTATTAAATGGTGCCGCACTTCAAAAAGGCAAGTGCCTCGCCGCTCGCCTCGCCTTGTGGCGAGGCAGACCCTTGTCGCCTTTTATCGCCTTTCGCCGTCCAAAACACTGGCTACAACTGTGATGATCCTTATGTTCAAGATGATCAGTGAAAAACGTTATTTTGGTGGGAAATAGAGGATGGGGAATCTGAAGAGCATAACTACGGATAGTGGAGAGTCTACTATCTCACTCCATGCTATTACTGACAAACGACTTGAATAATATGCAGTGGCAAGTTGTAATTGATGAGAAGTTGTTGCTTAGCTTAGCAGATTCAACAGTACAAACAATTCTATTAGCTCAACGGCGGGCCAACGTTTAAACTTGCCTATTTAACATTGAGGAAATCTCTATGCATCAGTGGGAAATGGCGAGAAGATTTCCTATTTAGGCCTTTGCACAACAGTGCAGTTTTGTGTAGCTAACCATTCCTTCAGTGTTGATTTATATGCGATTCCTTTGGATGCTTTTGATATTGTCCTAGGTATCAAGTGGCTGCAAACACTAGGGCTATCTTGTGGGATTTCGCCGTATTGACCATGAGCTTTCAAGTAAAAGGGAAGCAGATTATTTTACATGGACAACAATTATTTTAGGCAAACCTACATCTTTTACGGGATTCTAAAAAAAGTGAGCTCGAGAAGGTATTAGCCAGATTCAGTGGCCTATTCCAAGAACCTGTAGGTATGCCTCATATGCGTTCTTGGACCATCACATATGTTTACTACCAGGAACTGGTCTGGTGGTAGTTTGTCCCTATCTCTACCCCCACTTTCAGAAAAAATGAGATTGAGAAACAGTGTGATCAAATGCTTCAGCAAGGCATTATTCGACCCGTCGTTCTCCATTCTCATCACCTATACTGCTAGTCTGGAAACGTGATGAAACATGGTGCTTTTGCATGAATTATAGGGAGCTAAATGCCAAAACAATAAAAGAAAATTTTCATTTTCCAATAGTGGAGGAATTACTTTAAGAATTGCGTGGAACACAATTTTTCACCAAGCTTGATCATCACTCTAGCTATTATCAAGTCCGGATGGATTCTATGGATGTTGAGAAGATGACTTTCAGAACACATCATGGTCATTTTGAGTTCCTTGTCATGCCATTCTAATTGACTAATGCTCCTTCTACCTTTCAAGCAATGATCATGAATGAGGTATTTCGGAAGTACTTACGTCATTTGTACTTGTATTCTTTTATGACATTCTCGTGTTTGGCAAGACCTGGGAGGAACATTTTTCACATATGTGAATCATCTTTGAGTTTGCTGCAAGCTCATTGCCTTTATTTTAAAAAAATCTAAATGTCAGCTGATGTTAGCAAAATTGAGGCCGTGGTAGACTGGCCTCAACCGCAATCAACATCAGTGTTGCATGGATTCTTAGGATTGGCAGCATATTACTGTAAATTCAACCAGAATTATGGTCTGATTGTTGTCCCTTAGCAAGTATGTTTAAGCGACATTCTTTCAAGTAGAACGATGATGCACTTGCTTCTTTTAATGCTCTTAAAAAGGCATTAGTTGCTTCCCTGGTGTTACAGTTGCCAAACTTTGAAGAAGACTTTGTTGTTGAGTTTGATGCTTCGGGTGTTGGAATAGGAGCAAACCTTAGACAACAAGGACATCCAATTTCTTATTTTAGTCGTAAGATAGCTGACCGACACTTGAAACTTCCATCTTATGAACATGAATTGATAGGCTTGACAAAGGTAGTTCAACATTGAAGGCCTTATTTCTTGGATCGAGCCTTTATTATTCGAATGGATCACCACAGCTTTAGATACTTGTTAGATCAATGCCTTACTACTTCTCCTCAACAACATCGGCTTAGCAAGCTGATGAGGCTTGATTTTCCGGTGGAATACAAGGCTGGGCGATTGAATACTGTTTGAGATGCATTATCGCGGCAAGAAGAGGCTGAAGATATATGTTATTTGTTACTTCTCAGCCAGAAATTTTGATATTTGAGGAAGTCTGAGCAGAAGTCGAGCAGTCACCAATTGTGGAACTTCAAGTTAAAATTGAACAGGGAGAGAAGGATGGCGATTAGATGTTTTATTATGGGCTATTATTCTTCAAAGACACGGTCTATCTCTTGCCAAGCTCACCATTGGTAAGTTCCATCTTGTACGGATTCATTATAGCACACATGAAGGTGTTCAGAAGACCATGCAATGTATTCACAAGGATTTCTATTGGCCAGCCATGAAGAGTGAAGACAACTATCAAGGATTACATTGCTGGCTGTTCAGTTTGCCAGCGTAATAAGACTGTTAATTTGAGTCCAGCAGGAAGGTTACAACCTTTACAACTACCTAATCAAATCTGGTCAGATATCTCAATGGATTTTATAGATGGCCTTCCAGAATCAGGATGTAAAATAGTGTTATTGGTGGTCGTGGACATGTTCTCAAAATATGCACATTTTATTTCTCTTGCTCATCCATATAATGCATCTTCTGTAGCAAGGATTTTCTTTATGAATATTGTTCGTTCGCATGGTATACCAAAGTCAATAGTCTGTGATCGAGATGCCCTCTTCACTACTACGTTCTGGAAAGGATTGTTTCGTTTATGTGGATTAAACTTTTCACCTGCTTCATCCACAATTGTATGGTCAAACTGAGGTTGTTAATCGCACGATCAAGATGTATTTGCAATGCTTGGTGGGTGATCGTCCTACGAAATGGGTAGAATGGATTCCCTGGGCTGAATTTTGCTACTACACTTCTTACCATTCAGCACTTCACGCATCTCCATTTCAAGTTGTTTATGACTGTGAGCCTCCCTGGTTGCAATCGTACATGACTGTTCATCTCAAGTTGATGCAGTAGACCAGACATTAATAGACCGAGATGTTGCCTTACAGGATATTCGAGCTAAGCTCTAACAGGCGCAACACAAGATGAAAACAGTTTATGATAAAGGACATCGCGATGTGGAATTTTCTCGAGGATCTTATGTATGGTTACATCTACATCCATATCGCCAAAAAACTCTGGCTAGTCATGCCTATCATAAGCTTGCACCAAAATATTATGGCGCTTTTGCGGTCTTGAAGCACATCGGATCTGTTATGCTTGATTTATTAAGTATTAGGGACTGGCTACATATGCTTGGTTTTTGATGTGTTTTACTTGATATCGGAAACAACCTATCTCCCTTCACAAGGTAGGGGTAAGGCTGCATACACACCACCCTCCGTGACCACACTTGTGGGTTTACATTGGATATGTTGTTGTTGTAGTCTGAATATGGAAACAACAACTGCCTCACAGTCCATCCCTCTCCCACCCCAAAAAGGGCCATCTGATGCACCAAGAAAGGGAGATATGAAAGTACTAAACGTTATTGGTAGAAGGATGAGAATTTGGTCTGCTTATATGGACTTGGACAAACCTCCCCTCAAGAGCTAGCTTTTGGGGTTGAGTTAGGCCCAAGTGTTATATCTTTACATAGTATCAGAGCCAGGCCCATTCCAATTTGTTGTTCACCGATGATGGACCCCCATTTAGAAGTCCAGTTGAGGTCTGGGCGTGCGGGGAATGTTAAGATGTCCCACATCGGTAGAAGGATGAGAATTTGTGTCACGACCCGAGCCTACACCCTGGACGTGGCCGGCACTCGAGAACCACTGCTGGTCCCCAAGCGAACCCTCATCCTGGCTGACTACAAGCGAAAAACTGATTCAAGCATACAAAACATAAAAACTGAATAAAATCAATAACTCAAATACCAAGCTTTAACTTAAAATATTAACTCTGAATAAAATAATATATTCAACTCGCCATAAAATAGGCAACTTAAGTCTTTAAAACATTTAATAAAATAAATGAATAATACAGACTTCTCAACTATACTGACTATCTATGAAGCCTCTAACTGATAAAGATGGAAGTCGGGACAAGACCCACGACATCCTGACTAAACTGAAAAGTAAATGAAATCATCCGGAAATAAGGAGGCTCACCATAGCACACTCGAACTCTCGGATGTATCAACGAATCTTCTGTTGATGATCCTGAATACCTGTGTCTGCATACATGAAAAGATGCAGGCCAAATGACTCAGTATGTGGAATGTACGAGCATGTAAGGGGAATTCTAAAACATAAACATAAGCTTGAAACTTGATAAAAGGAACATACTTACCTCTTCTCAAACTTTACTCAACTCAAGGAATACTCAAGGATACTCAAACTTACTCAACTCAAAAGTACTCAAGGATAAGATACTCAACTCAAAGATATGTTATTCAACTCTGGGTACTCAACTCTGGATACTCAACTCAATATGATTGAACTCATTTCAATATAAAGCAATTTAAAATAAGTGCAATATAAAGAAACAACTGTTTAAAAACATGCTGAAAACTCTGTGTATGCAAGGATACAACATAACTCTCTGAAATGTATGTAAAAATACAATAAACTGATGTATATAAAAATACAAATAACTT
>NW_006239227.1:501843-505219 GCF_000226075.1 Solanum tuberosum
TCAACTCTACCTTGAATGTGATTTATGAATTCAAGGTTGTGATTTGTGATAGGAATGATCTCGTGATGTTTAGGAATGATTTTAGATAGCTAAACATGAGAAAAGACTGAAAGTCAATATCTGAAGGTGGGTCCGCGACGCTGAGAAGCATTTAAATTTTGGTTTCGAAAATGGCTTTTGAGGCAGAACACTCCGTGTCAGCTCCGCGACGCGAAACAGAAATTCCCAAATCTGAGAAGTGGCTACGCGACGCGGAGGGGGTTCCAAATTTCGACCGACGAAATTTCTTCTTCGTTTCCTAACCCCAATTCACCTAACTTTGATTCTTTTTCTCAATCTCCCTTTAGATTTAGATATCCAGCACATCTACACTAGAATCTAACTCTAACCCCTCTATAAATCGACACATTAACTTCAAGAACTCCTCAATCTCAGCCCAATTCAAGAACGAAAGCAAATTCATGAATACATAACAAGAACTTCAAAGCTTCAACTTTTAGAACGAATTTAAAGTTGAAATTAACATGATTGGTGTGTGGGTGAACAAACCCAACACTATGAAAGCTTACATACCTGAAAGAACATCTTCTTGAAGAACTTGAAGGAAAAATCTAGAAAGAAGAACCCTAACCTTAGCTTTTCTTGATTTTCTTGAGCGTAGAATCTTTGGAGTGAATGAGAGGGTTTTTGATTTAAGAAAACTGATTTTCTACTCGCTTAGGGCAATTTAGATGACCTTCTAAGGGTTTTTAGGACTAAAATACCCCTAAAAGAAATAATTAAAACGAGTTGGGAGTCGGAATGATTTTTCACCAGGCAGTGAAGTCCGTATTGGCTCCGCGTCGCGGAGCTGCTGCCAGGTTTGCGCGACGTTAGTAAATCAGTCATAACTTCTTACTCAGAACTCGAAATTGAGCAAACTCAGTGGCGTTGGAAAGAGGATTTGAAGGGCTTTAGTTTTCTATCTTGTAGCTCACCTAACTCATCCTGTTCTAGGAGTTATGGTCGTTTGAAGTTGACCCAAAACTTAAGAAAAACTAGGAATGACTTGAATGCTTTTCTCTTTAGTTCTTCTTGGAACTCAAGGTGCAACATCAAGTGACCTTAATACTCAAGAAATTTTAAATTCCTTGCAAAAATCTCACTCACAATGAAGGACGGTTCGAGTCTTAGCTCAAAATTTTCTGGGGTGTTACAATTTGGTCTCCTTATATGGACTTGGACAAACCTCCCCTCAAGAGCTAGCTTTTGGGGTTGAGTTAGGCCCAAGTGTCATATATTTACAGTTATATTATCATTGCAACACTTTTTTGATTGTTGACTCTACATCAAACTAGATAAGCATAAAGTTTGTGCATTGCTCTTTATTGAGTTACATGTTAGTAAACCCCATAATACAATTAAGTAGTCCAGTCAATGTTTGTTATCACAGAGCTTTGCTAAGTTTGGGGAGTTATTCGGACGTGATATTAAATCCTAATTACTGATCCCATCGCATTTTGGGAGCATCAGAGACCTCCTTTCTATAAATGCATACTTTCGCTCTCCCAATCACGTGAATTATATTAATATGGAGATTAGGTAAATACAGTTAAAGCTCTATATACTAGAGATATGAAGTGTATTAAACTGAATATTTTTGCGATTAACAAGTCAGATTAAAGCAGCAGTAATATGGAGTTATTTTTACAATCTAATTGTTGGGAGCTGAGAGATTTCAGTTACAGGTAACTGCCCACATACACTGGTTTTAAAGGAAAGTGGGTTAAGTAAACTAGGAAGGAGGGAGTAGAATTTTAACCATGATCCCCGTTTCACATGCTTTGAAGATGCAAAGATGCACCAAAGATCGTCTGCCGTTCTTTGGCATTAAGCAACGTTAGTCTTCAAATGTTTTCTGAAATGACCATGATGGTTCTCATACTTTTGTGTGTTTTTTGTTATGGAATAGGAAAGCAGGTTTGTAATTTTATGTTATGAGCTGTTTATGCTCCCCCCTGCCCCTGCATTTAATTCACGTTAACTTCTGAAGTCGAGGAAGTGTATTTGACTGAACTGACTGCCAGAATGATTATATGGGCAAAAAAGTTTATTCCCATCATACTTTAGCTTTAGTTTTTGTTTTGTTTTGTTAAAAATATTTAAAACGCACTGCCTGATGAGTTGTTTTTTAATTCAGGCCCCTTTTATACAAGTGAGCAGATCGAGGTCGTTGCTTTTATTGGTTAAGCCAGCGGTATTTCTTCTGGCTGTTGTGTTAGGAGTGTATGCTTCCACCTCTCCTTTCTCTTCGTCTTTGTTAACTTTTGATGTTTAATTTGATTCATTTTTATGGCATTGTGGATTTGATGTAATCAATGCAAAATGAATTCTGGCTTACATAGGTAAATGTTAGGGAAACTTTTTTGTGGACTAACAAGTTGGCACTGAACATGACTTTTAATATCTGGGATTTTTTTCTTGGCTCAAGTGTCTTTTGTTGCACTTAATATATGTAGCACCTTTTGAAGAACCAAGTAAATTCTTTTGTCTTTGGCAGTTGTTAGAATAGAAATAAGTATTTCCTACTTAGAATAGGAATAGGAATAGGAATAGGAATAGGAATCCTAGTTGGAAAAGGATTCCAATGTAGTGTCTATAAATAGGATCTCAATGTAACTAATTAAAAACAACAATTCAATAATATTCTTTTCCAATATTTCTCACATGGTATCAGAGCATTGGTGAGAAACTTCAAGTCACCGTGTCAAATTCCGGCGACGACGGTTGGGACTGATTTGTGTCATCTTTCGTTCTGAAGGTGTTGTGCGAAAGACAACACCATCACGAGGCTTGGGAAGCGCAGGCGACCGAACCCCAATTAGATCCACCGGAAAACAGCCCCTCACGCGCTTCCACGCACCATTCGAAGGTGGAAGTTTTCCGGCAAGATCTGGTCACGCGTTGGCGCGTGAGTGCTGCTTCGGTCATCTGTTTTCGAGCAATTTTCTTCTGTTGGGGTCGTCCAGTATTTCCGACCAGAACCCAATCAGTTTTCTCCAGATCCGATCACCGGAATTAGGGTTCCGGTGATTTTCAGGCAGTTTCCGGCGAAATCAGACCACTGTAGGGCAGTTTCCGGCAAGTTCCCGGTAAAATCAGAATTTTTCAAGCCACTGTGGGCAGATTCCGGCAGCTTCCAATATTTTCAGACCACTATAGCAGTTTCTGTCAGTTTCCAGCATACATACCAGTCTATGGAGAATCGACGAAGGAGAGAACGTTTTGGAAAATCTCGATCCAAGTGTAGTCATTGTCATAAACCTGGACACACTCGTGACGTATGTTATATTTTGCATGGTCCACCACCCAGTTATGATCCTATTGTTCTAAAGGA
>NW_006239227.1:506796-523183 GCF_000226075.1 Solanum tuberosum
GACCCTGCTCTTACTGCGGACTTGCCTCCTCCTAGCCAACCGCTTGCACTTCAAAAAGGTATACGATCCACTCGAAATACTAACCCTCATTATACCTTCTTGAGTTATCATCGTCTATCATCACCCCATTATGCATTTGTGTCGTCTTTGTCCTCTATTTCCATTCCTAAGACTACAGGTGAAGCACTTTCTCATTCTGGATGGAGGCAGGCTATGGTTGATGAGATGTCTGCTTTACATAAGAGTGGTACTTGGGAGCTTGTCTCCCTTCCTGCAGGTAAATCTACTGTTGGTTGTCGTTGGGTTTATGCAGTCAAAATTGGTCCAGACGGTCAGGTTGATCGACTTAAGGCTCGCCTTGTTGCCAAAGGGTATACTCAGATATTTGGGCTAGATTATAGTGACACTTTCGCTCCTGTGGCTAAAATAGCATTTGTTCGTCTTTTTCTATCTATGGCTGCCGTTCGTCATTGGCCTCTTCATCAGTTGGACATTAAGAATGCTTTTCTGCATGGTGATCTTGAGGAAGAAGTCTATATGGAGCAACCACCTGGTTTTGTTGCTCAGGGGGAGTCTAGTAGCCTTGTATGTCGATTGCGTAGGTCACTCTATGGTCTGAAACAGTCTCCTCGAGCTTAGTTTGGGAAGTTCACCACAGTAGTTCAGGAGTTTGGCATGACTCGTAGTGGAGCTGATCACTCTGTGTTTTATCGGCATTCTGCACCAAGTCGATGTATCTATTTGGTTGTTTACGTTGATGATATTGTTATCACCGGTAATGATCAAGATGGTATCACCGATTTTGAAGCAACATCTCTTTAAGCACTTCCAAACTAAAGACCTATTGACACTCCTATGGATCCGAATGTTAAGCTCCTTCCAGGACAGGGGAGCCACTTAGTAATCCTGAAAGGTATAGACGGCTTGTTGGAAAGTTGAATTATCTCACAGTGACTAGACCTGACATCTCTTTTCCTGTGAGTGTTGTAAGTCAGTTTATGACTTCCCCTTGTGATAGTCATTGGGAAGCAGCTGTTCGTATTCTACGATATATAAAGTCAGTTCCCGGTAAAGGACTACTCTTTGAGGATCAAGGCCATGAGCATATCATTGGATATACAGACGCTGATTGGGCAGGATCACCCTCTGACAGACGTTCGACATCCGGATATTGTGTTTTAGTAGGAGGTAATTTGGTGTCGTGGAAGAGTAAGAAACAGAATGAGGTTGCTCGATCTAGTGCAGAATCAGAATATCGAGCAATGGCGACAGCAACTTGTGAGCTAGTTTGGATCAAACAGTTGCTGGGAGAACTAAAATTTGGCAAAATTGATCAGATGGAACTTGTGTGTGATAATCAAGCGGCTCTTCATATCGCATCAAATCCAGTGTTTCATGAAAGGACTAAGCACATTGAGATTGACTGTCACTTTGTCAAAGAAAAGACACTCTCGGGAGATATTGTTATGAAATTTGTGAAGTCAAATGATCAGCTTGCAGATATCTTCACCAAGTCCCTCACATGTCCTCGTATTAATTACATCTGTAACAAGCTAGGTACATATGATTTGTATGCACCAGCTTGAGGGGGAGTGTTAGAATAGAAATAAGTATTTCCTACTTAGAATAGGAATAGGAATAGGAATAAGAATAGGAATCCTAGTTGGAAAAGGATTCCAATGTAGTGTCTATAAATAGGATCTCAATGTAACTAATTAAAAACAACAATTCAATAATATTCTTTTCCAATATTTCTCACAGCAGTGATCTCTCTCTAGCTTTGTTGGCATTTGTGCTAATACAATTAGTTGATGTGGAAATATTACTATTATTAAGTAAGCCGTATGCTTTTATTCTTTCACCTCCATCGATCACAATATTTGGTGGCATTTTCATGCGCTGACTTTACCTAATCACCTTAGTCAACAAAAATAGACGGAATGCATGTCTATCCCTAATTGACCCAGGGTATAAGCAGATTGCTTGCTTCAGTTTCGGAGAATCACTGACTGATTAGATTTTCTTGCAGGCTTCTACATCTCAGCCTCTTTGCTTTCAATGCTCTGGCAATATCATTACTCTCCACTATTTCAGGGGGTAGTGAATCATCTTTTTCAAAGAAGCAAAATATTAGTGCTGTTTTACTTGTTGCAAGCCAGGTAAACCACATCTTATCTTTCTGCTCATAACTTGCTATTTCAAAGTGCATCAGTCTAGAAAGCTTGATGCAGAGACTAGAGAAACCCACAATTCCATATTTTTCTTTTTTTTTTATACCTTTTTCATGACATCATCAAAGTGTCCTGATTTCCTTCGTTTTATTATTACAAGAAAACTCTGCCTGTAATGGTAGCAGTAGTAGAACAGCTTGGTGGCGCTCTTGGTGAATCTGGTTTATTGGTTCTTCCATGCATAGCGGCACATTTGAACCAGGTTATTCTTGATTTCTTCAACTTTTTTGAGTTTGCATTTCCAGTTTGCTAACACGAAATATCATTTACTTCAGATCATCTTTGACTCTTTTTTGGTGAATGTTTGGTTTCAAAAAGAGCATGAGTTGAAGAGTGCTTAGATCACATCGTCAGTCAAGGATTATAGCTTCGTTTCCAGTTTGTGCACGACGAGCTTTTTAAAAGTTATCCTTTCATATGTTGGCTCAATTTTGAGAATACTATCATCCGAATATAATAGCTTTTTTTGAAGAATAATAATAATGCATCTACTTAGACTATAAATGATGTTGCAAGGTAATTGTTCTATAGCTCAAACAGGTTTATTTTCTATGTATGTACTTATTCTCTTTGTACTTTCACTTCATTTATTCCTAATTTGTAATTGAGCTCAAATTTACTGTAACTATTGGCAGTGGCTTTTCTTGGTCAAAATCTAAGTTGATTGATATACTTAACACTCAAAGTTTATACAATTAAAGCACATTTTACTTGCACTAGATTTAGATGTGAGTGAGTATTCACAGTTTGTACACCAAATAAATAGTTTAGGAGTCATCTTTGTTAAGTTCCTTATATTTCTAGACCAACTACACTTTTTGCAGCTTAATGATCACATTGATATAGAGCAGATGTTGAAAAAGGATGTTCCTGATTGCTAAGCTATTCATTTTTCAGTTGGGATTTGGACCTAACTCAACCTCGAAAGTTATAGCTAAAGAGGAAAAGATTGTCGAAGTCCATGAAATAATGGTATAGTGGGATGGATAACATTCTTTCACTTTAAACCAGAAGTCTCACACGTTATAGCTCTAGAGGGAAAGATTGTAGAAGTTCCTATAAGCAAACTGTCCGTCTATTCCTAAATCAATGTGAGATTTTAATCCACTCTAACACCCTTTTCACACTCAGGGGCCAGATCCAATTGAAGCATGGACCAGGAGCCCAAACGAGGATGAATCTGGCTCTGATACCATGAGAGATATGACATTTGATCTTAACTCAACTCCAAAAGCTAGCCCATGAAGGGGGGATTACCCAAGTCCATAAAAGCAAACTGTCAATCCATTCTCCAACCAATGCGGATATTTAATCCACTCTAATTAACACCTCCTTCACGCTCAGACACAACTGAAGCGTGGACTGAAAGCACAAACGAGGATAGACCTAGCTCTAATACCATGTAAAGATATGATACTAGGATCTAACTCAACCTCATAAAATTCGACAATCCTTCCCTCACAAGCTAACTTTTTAGATTGAGTTAGATCCATATGTCATATCTTTACCATTCATAAGAGACAAGATAAACTCTTTTATATCATCTTTTCTTATGCATGATGATTGTTTGGTCATAGTTACTAATTTATGACAAATTCTTAATGCAAAAGTGGGCTAAGATCGTGTAGCAGGTAGGGGTTGGCAGTTTGGCCCATTATTATAATTTCTACATTATGTTATAGGCTGAAGTAAAATATAATGTCTTATATTCGACATTGTACTTAATTAAAATTTAATTTTGTATTTGCTTTGTCAAAGTTGTAAAAGAAAAGCAAATGTATGTGGTTGACTATTTTAGGTTTACATCTTATAACTCAATCTGATTGAACTTTAAAATTACCAAACAATCCACCCTATATCTTGCATATATCTTACCTATCAACATTACTAGAAAATAGAAATAAAGATTTTCTCATCAGGAATTAGTGAAAATTTGTGTTATAAAAGATGATTCTTTCATTGAAATAGAATCTCATTAATATAGCTGAAAGCTTCATTATTTTTTCATATAAAATAATTACTATTTCCTTCACAACGAATTCAATTAAAATATAAGTCGAAATAGCCACTGAGCATATTTTAAAAGGAAAATGGTGATTTGTTTTTAGTATGCCCCTCTTAGAGTTGTTTAACAAGCAATTGAAACCAAATTTCTAAGACAAATGAAGCATTATATAAGATACATTTAGACATTTAATTTGGTCCCCATAGAAATTACAAGCACAATGATAACAACAATTTTCTTCAAATGTAAAAAAAAAAAAAAAAGTTAGAAAAATTAAAAATGGTTTTAAAAATACTATGGTTTCTTGAAAATTTTCCCAGCAGCAACAGCAGCATCAATAACATCAGTGATAACTCTAACAACAGTAGTAATTGAACATGTATTTTCTTTGAATGTTGGAGATCCTGATTTTGTGAACTTAGCTACACAACTCAAGAAGTTCTCATTGCACTCCAAATTAAGATAATTATCTGTCAAATAAAAAATAACAAAAATAGCTAAGAACAATGAATTCAGGATTTAGAATCAATGAATTCGTAATGAATAAATACTCGCTAGTATATACATACACACACACATATATATAGTCTCTGTTTAAATTTATGTCATGTAGTTTGACTTGACACAGAGTTTAAGAAAGAAAGATGTTTATGTAGCTATAAATTATTTCATTAAAGGTAAAGTTGGGATTTTAAAGTTAAATGGTTACTAAATATAAAAATGTGTCATTCTTTTTAAGACTAACTAAAAAAGAAAGTGAATCATATAAATTGGGACAAAAAAGTACTCCGTCCGTTCACTATTAATTGTCATAGTTTCCTATAAAAACTTTGACTTACATTTTACGATGTATTTTTTTATCATATTGACATGCAAAAAAATTGCAAGTTATAATATTTTTCTTATAGTTTTTTAATATCTAATTTTTTGCTTAAAATATCAAATTAATGTTATCTAATTTAACTTTAAAAATTAGCCAAATTAACTTTCGAAAAACATACATGACAATTAAAAATGGGCAAAGAGAGACTTTTTTTTGGGGTAATTATATCTTTCTGGACCATCCTAAAAAATAATAATCGACAAATGTATTTGTTTTGTATATTAAGTACAATAAATATACATTATCAGCATACACATTTTGTATCTTAATGTAAACACCTTTTTTTTAATTATATATATTTGCATAGTTGGAGCCAAAAAATAATTAAAGTAAGATTCGTTTATGCCAACAAACTATCACTAAAAATTATTTTAAAACCCTACTTGTGGAAATGAAACAAGTTATAATAATTAAAGTAACATAGCATCTAAATAATATCCACTTCTAAAAAAACATACAATTACCTCTAAAATATATCGATAATTCCTAGTTAATTCATCGTTAAATAATTCTTAGCTAATTAAATTTTTATATAATTCATCACTAATTTATAAATAAATAAGATTAGCATGAAATTTTTACTATTTAGCTATGAAATTTTGTCAGCCGAATTTTGGCCAATCAAAGCTTCTCCATAATTTGAGTATGATAAACACCAACTTTGATGCGTCAACACATGCATTATTGACTACAACTATCTCCCATAATTCAAATATATTATTTTCTCTAGTTAGGTGTCTTGCAAAGCAACTTCCTCAGTAAAACCTTCTTTGTTACTTGTCACTCATTAATTTATTACTCCTCTGTCCCAATTTACGTGACACTTTTCGGATTTTGAGATTCAAACAAGTTTATTTTTTACCGTAAAACTTTCATATATCTTTTAAATACTTTAAATTGTCAATTATTGTGATTTATAGTACTTTTACATAGTTTACAAATCTATAAATTTTATTTTAAAAAACTTGAAGATTTCATATGCAAATTCTCGATCAAACTTAAATTGTTTGACTCTCAAAAAATGAAAAATGCCACATAAATTGAGGTAGAGGGAGTATTTTTACGAATTGGACAAGTGAAGTTTTGGAATATATCTAGACATCTACGAAAAAATAAAGTAGAATTTAACTTTTATTTATTGGGGGTTGTAAGAAGATGTTTACATAATTAAGTCAATTAAAAATAAATGCAATTTATTTAATAAAATATATTTTATTAATAAATATAAAAGTGATAAAAAATATATAATTATTAATAATATAAATATATATAAATCATTTATAATGTCATGACTACAAATTTTTAGAGTGTTACTCATGAAAAGTGTGAATTAGGGACTATGAGTGTGTTCGGTAGAAAGGAAAATATTTTCTATTTTTTAAAAATGTTTAAATAGTTAAATATTTTGAAAATATATATTTTTAATAAAAAATTAGGATGTAGGAAAATAAATTTCACAGGTAATATCCCACATAAATTATGTTTTTATCGTATCTTCAACACCTCATCTTCACCCTTTCCCCTACAACTCTCAACCCCACCGCCCCACGCCTCCAGCCCCACCTCGCTTGATATTTGTGTCACATTCTATACAAATATCTTTTAATTTAATTATGAATATAAAATAAATAAAAAACTCACTTATTTTCTTAAAAGATATTTTTCTCTAGAAAACATTTTCCATCATGCATGCCGAACACTCCCTATATATCAACCCTTAACGCCATATCATTAAAATTGAAATCCATATATATATATATATATATATAAGGGAAATGTGAATAATTCTTTTGTATTTTTACCGTCATTATAAAATTTAGAACTCGTAAAGTAAATAACTTACTGTCTTTGTGTTGTATACATAGATCATGTTTCATACAACAAGCATCAAGTCCATCACATGGTTGTTCCCCTGGACATCCACTATACATAATTCCACAATACTTGCCATATCTTAGGAATGGAGGAACTGCAACAAAATCATTTTAAAATTTTTATTAAATATATATAATTTATATAATTAAAAGTAGAAGTAGTTTTAAATATGGAAAAAGAGTGTACCTGCACAAAACTTTGATTCACATGTTCTACTGCATTCTTTTTCCTAATAAATTTTTTTGAATTAAAATAGAAAAAGAAAAAAAAGTTGATTAGGGTAAGGTTTGTGAATAATTAAGATGAAATTGATATAATGGGATAGATAACAATATTCCTTTACTTTCAACCAGAATTTTTAAGTTCGAACCCTGTTTTAAAAATATCTATTAAATTGGGTCCATCCCTACCTTACCTATAGGGGTACTAATTAGCCCATTAGTTTGTACTCCTCCGGTCCTAAATCTTAGCCTACAATGTATAAAAATAATCATTATTGGTGTTAGAAGAACGAGAATTTTCCACATTAGTTGACGGTTAGGATTATACAATAGAGAAAAACACTATGCATTCCCTTCTTAAAAGGATATCTAGGCTATATATGGACAAAAGAAATTCATTTGCTTTGTAAGAATTTTCTACCATCGCTGACACAAATCGTGGTTATTGTAGATCCACTCAATGGATTAGGGTGGCTTCATTTTGCCTTACCAATCCTAGGGAAACTCCAAATACATGCCTAGATCGTTTGTACATACAAATCTTAGGTGCTAAGATCCAAAGGCGAGAGGGAAACAATCCAGATCGTACGCTAAGGTCCCTAAGAAAATTACTTAGTGGAAAAAGAAGTGATCGGGCGATGACAACCAGGAGGTGGGCTTGGAAGCAGCCGCTATGGAGAAGCGCGTAATTAAGTTTCCTAAGTATTATTTTACAGTTGAAGTACTACACTAAAGAATGGAAAAATACGAAGCTTCTCTACTCTAATGAGCAAATACATGACACAAATCTGAATTAGTCGAATTACTGAATTTGAAATATCATGAATATCAGTGGTGGAATCAGAATTTGCACTAAAAAAGATTCAAAATACGAAGAAGTAAAACACACGAAAAAATTGATAAAGGTTCAACATCATAATATTCGTATGTATAAACAATATACTATCCGTTTACCCTACCTAACTCCGCCTCCGAACATGATTATAGAAAAGCATGAGATGAGAGAGATATAGAAAGAAAAGTTTACCAAGGAGAGGCCAGCATTAGTTTCAACACCAACATTAAGTGCATGAATTGAAATTGGAGAATTAATTAAATTGGTGAAAATTGCTATGATGCAAAATACAAGAAAGTGTAGAGATAATTTCAATGACTGAAAAGAAGAAGCCATTTGAACTAAGCACAAAGAAAGAGAAAAAAAAGCACTGAATTATAAGACAAAGTTTTTTTAAATTTAATTTAATAGAAAGGCTCTGATTTATAGGGAAAAATGGTTGGTGACAAAACAAAAATATATGTGTATAGAAACTGAAGCCTTTCTGGCTGAGTAGATGAGATGAAATTTGTCTTGTAACGTCTCGTGACATGTTTTTGGCACTATTTGGGCATGATATAAACACTATCAATTTTTTTTTTTTTTTTTTAACAGTGAGAAGGATGTGAACCTCAATTATTTGATTCAATATTTACTAGGAGGGATATTTTCAAAAATATACGTTCCAGTATAAAATATTACGCTATGTAAAATATTCTTACGTAGTTCAATATAATAGAGGAAGAGGTTAATTTGAATCATGATTTCTAATAAGTTAAGTACATTTTTTACTCAATAGATGAAAGGAAGGGCGAATTTGATCCAATAGATAGAAGGGGAATAACTTTTAGATCATTTCTAATACGTTAAAGGATATTTGTATAACTTTTTCCGTTTAAATTATATCCTTCCTTTGTACAAAAAGTTACTATAGACATTGAAATTTTGTGAGAGTCTATCAGACGTGTTCAATTTTAGTTAAGACTTTCGGAGACTACTCATCAATCCTAAACCTTAGTTCATGTTTATATAGAGACTATTATATTCACTTGAAATGGTATCTCGAATATCCCATAAATTTTTGGATATTCACAAAGAGATCATGAAGATAGCTAATATTGTCTTTCTCAAAGGCATCTCGAATATCCCATTAGCTCTTGGGTATTCATAAAGATCAATATCTTGAATATCTCATAACTCTTTGGATATTAACTATCAAGTTCAAGAATTCAAGCACTCAAACATTCAAGTTGAAGAACGACTCAAGATAAAGAGCACCAGATTCAAGAACAAGCTCAAAAGCCCTTGAATTTAAGTACAACTCAAGATCAAATTCAAGTTCATCAAGATTATATTCAAGATAAAATGCCGCGGATTTCTCTACAAGCTACAAATTCAAGAATTCAAACACTCAAAAATTCAAGTTCAAGAACGACTCAAGATCAAGACCACCAGATTCAAGAACAAGCTCAAAAGCCCTTGAACTTAAGTAAGTACAAGTCAAGATCAAAATTTAAGTTCATCAAGAATATATTCAAGATCAAGCTAGAGGGCCCTTGAATTCAAGTACAAGTCAAGATCAAGTTCATGAAGATTATATTCAAGATTAACCTCGGAGGTCCTTGAATCCAAATACAAGTCAAGAACAAGTTGAAGATTCAAGAACAAGCTCAAGAGCCCTTGATTTATATTTGAAAAAATGAACCAAAGGATTCATCGAGATTGTAAACACTCATATTTTGAATAAAATATCACTACAATCGTAGTGTTTGATTTCAAAATATGAGTGTTACAATCTCTATGAATCTTCTGGTTCGTCTTTTCGAATATAAATTCAAGAGATCTTAACCTGTTAAATCTTGAACTTGTTCTTGACTTGTACTTGGATTTAAGGGCCTTCAAGCTTGATCTTGAATATAATCTTAATAAACTTGATCTTGACTTGTACTTGAATTCAAGGGTCTTCGAGCTTGATCTTGAATATAATAATCTTGATGAACTTAAACTTGAATTTAGGGCTTTTGAGCTTGTTCTTGAATTTGGTGGTCTTGATCTTGAGTTCTTGAACTTGAATGTTTAAGTGCTTGAATTCATGAACTTGTAGCTTGTAAAGAAATTTACAGTATTTGATCCACAAACTCTCTCTAACTTCTTATTAGAATTCTGGCCTTTTCATGATCTCTTTGTGAATACCCACGAGTTATGGGATATTCGATAGATATTGATTTTGATAAATATCCAAGAGCTTATGGGATATTCGAGATTGCTTTTTGAGAAAGACAAAATACAATATTCGATGTCTTTATGATCTCTTTCTGAATACCTAAGAATTTATGGGATATTCAAGATTTATTTGAGAAAAACTAAGAATTTATGGGTTATTCAAGATTTATTTGAGAAAGACAATATTTGATGTCTTCGTGATCTCTTTGTGAATATCCAAGAATTTATGGAATATTTGAGATGCCTCTTTAAGAGAATATATAATAATCTTTATATAGACATGAACTGGAGTTTATGATTGAGTAGTCTCCCATAATCTTAACTGAAATTGAATACGTCTTGTAGAGTTCCAACTGAAATTGGACACATCGTGTAGAGTCCAACAAAATTTTGATGTCTACAAATGTCTCCTACTTCAAGTCCCATCAAAATTTCGATGTCTACTGTTACAAAATTATACTCCCCCTGTCCAACAATACTTGTCCACTATTGCTTTGCACACTTCTTAAGAAACTATAAATAGAATGGTAATTTTACTATATCACACTTTGAATATAATAAATATAATGTCTTGAAAAATGTAATTGGGAAATAACTATAATTAATGATAAGGGTAAATTAGGAACTAAGTATAAAATTATCCATTGATTTCATTAAGTGGACAAATATTATCGAACATCCCAAAATAGTATAGTGGACAACTATTATTAGACGGATGGAATATTCAACAACGTGGTTAAAATTTAGTACCACATTCTAGTAACTTGTGAAGTATAAATGTATCTCGAAATCGAGAAATTTCACATTCTTTTTTTTCTTCTTTCAATTTTGATATTGCGCTTGTAAATAAGCTCCCAAATAAGTGGATTTTTGGACTAGGGGTTTGGTATTAATCTTGTAATTCACTAATCAAAGCAATAAGGGTAATTAGTTTTTAAAAATAGAGTAACTAATTATACTAAATGCTACTTATTGTTTTTGAATGTCAAATATTTTAAAATAAATTAATTTAGTTTGATAAAAAGACTTATATTTGGGGCAGCACAGATTTTAAAATGTAAATATTATAATTTATTTGATTGAACTTCTAATATCGATTTACTTTAAAACAAAAAACTCAAACTATACTTTTGATGAGCATCAATTTTACTTGACTACTAATCAATTTTCTTTGAATTGCAATTAGTAATTGATCAAAAAAATATTTTTGATTGTATTTTATATGATTTTTTATTTATTTTTCACTCAGTGTTAGATATCTGTATTGGAGTTTGACTAATCTAAATTCATGTCAAATTAGATCCTATTCCAAGATAGCGCTCAAATTTAAAACCTCTTATTAAAAAAGGAGGGTGGTGAATTGATCTTTACTCTCCTCCCACAATCATCTATTTACATAAATTAACGAAACATTATCCTAATTTGACGGATATTTGTATATACCAAATAGCTTCTAAATTCTAATTAAATATAAATATTGTTGCTTGTAGTTGCCTTGTTGTAGCTTGTGGGGACATATATGTCCAAGAATTCACGTGCCAATATGACAGAAATTCAAATATTCAATTATGCAAATGTATGTTATTTTCCTTCCAATTAGTATTTATTATGCACAATATTCTCCTCTTAATTTTTACTTGTCTATTATTTTAAAAGTATATTTTTACTTTTATATATAAAAAAATAATTGATTTTTCTTCACGTTTACTCTTAGTATACACTATTTTTTAAAGATTAAATACTAAAACATTAATTAATATGAATATTTTAATAACTCATATAAATCATTATTACTTAAAAGGAACATTTAAAAGGACAAGTAAAAGTAAACAAAGAAAATATTAACTATAACATTAATTGAAGAAAGAGATTTGCTCGTTTTGTTTTATTTTACTTGACTATTTTAATACTCCCTTTTAAAAAAGTATTTATCAGGAAATTATTTACTAAATTAAATTTATTAATAAAAATAATATTGAAAGAAAATGATTTTAAAAAATTGCTAACATAGACCTCTAATAAGAAATTTTATTTTTAATATAAAAACTAAGTAAAATAAAACGATTCGGAGGGAAACTGTTATAAACGAATTATTATTTAAGTTATGGTGGAGGGTTGTACTCATGATTTATACATGTGACCTTTCTTTACTATAATATAATTGTTAGAAGTTTTAAAAGTTTTCATATCTCTAAATATATATACTTTATGTAGATTGAATAGGTCCTTATACCTCTTAATTAGGCACATTAATAATTATGTTATTAACTCCATTATTACGGAAATTGTAAATCTAAAAATTCATACTCCCTCCATTTTATATTAATTAAATTTTGAGGTGTTTCACACCGTTTAAGAAAAGTAGATTAAGACATAAATTGAACATAGTTTTCCATTTTTACCTTATTAATTACTCCCTCTGTCCCTAATTACTTGTCCACTTTTCCTTTTATAGTTGTCCCTAATTACTTGTCAATTTTGACAAATCAAGAAAGGACAATTTTTTTTTACCTATTATACCCTTAATTAAATGACTAATTACTTTGAAAAATGTAGAACTTTTCATCCACTTCATAATTAATAGGGGTAAAATGGTAAACTCACTATGTCATTAATTGTTTTTCTTAATATGTGTGTCAATTCAAAAGTGGACCAGTAATTAGGGACAGAGGGAGTATTGTCAACTTTATTGAAGTCATCACATTGAAAATCCAAATGAAGGGTAAAATTGGAAAAACACTCTAAAAGTAGCCTTGAAAACTGAACAATTAAGTTAATTTGAAAAATGGAAAATGCCTCAAAAATTCAATTAATATGAAATGGAGGAAGTAGTGTTTAATTAAATACTCCATCTGTCCAACAATACCTGTCCACTATTGACTTTGCACATGTCTTTAGAAACTATAAACAAAAGCGTAATTTACTATATCACCTTTTAAATATAATAAATATAATGTTTAGAAAACTGTAATAAAGAAATGACTATAATTAATTATAAGGGTAAATTAGGAACTATGTAAAATTATCCATTGATTTCATAAAGTAGACAAGTATTGTTGGATATCCCAAAATGATATAGTGGACAGCTATTTTTGGACAGAGGGAATAGTTAGCCGAACATAAAAAGGTTTTAAGCTAAAACGTATGAGTTGGGAATTGGGATTGTCTAACTTAGGTCCTTGTGTTGCTTTGGTTTGAAAACAATCAAACACTAAATTAAAAAAAAAAAAAAAAAAAAAACTTATTTAACCAGCTTTTATATTCACCCAAAACACAAATTAAAATTGATCAGTCCGGTCTGGTCCGCTTTTTTATATATTGATTCGATTTATTAATTTGTAAACACAAAAAATTAATAAATAAATTAATGAAATATGCGTTATCGATATACTCATACTAAAGAGTAAAGAATATAATCTAGCTATGGTCTCAACTTATAAATTCAAGCTCAAATATTATAATGTAAGAGGAGAAAATTAATTTCAAGTCTATATCTTGAACCTAATTATACTATGATTTTCTTTAGATTTTCAGTTAAGCAACAATCTCAAATACAAAAGAGATTGCAGAGAAATATCACTTGAACCATTTTTTTTAGTGATAATAAGCACCAATATATAATTAGAGATAAAAATATAATTTTATTATTATTTTAATTTATCAAATTATCGATTTAATTATTACTAAAATCTAAAAATCGATAGTCCATTAAAAAAAAGAAAAATCGTTGAAATTTATCAACATAATAATTCGCTACAAATAATCAATAATACTTAAGAGACTATTTCCGTTTGGTGATGATATGAATCATGCAACTTACACGGTCAATTGGCCGACTATTTAATTTAGTATTTTTTCGTTTCAAAATAAGTAAATTATTAAGATAATGCACACCCATTAAGAAAAGAAATTAGGACATAAAATAAACACTTTTTTCACTTTTGCCCTTTTAGTATTTTCAAACTATTCTTGAAAATATAGATATTTTAAAGTAAAATCATAAATATGAGCAATTAACTCTCTTGTTTATATCACCTAAAAGACATATATGAGGGGCCAAAATGAAAAAAAAATCCAAAAACTTTCTTGAACTTTGAACAATTTACTTATTTTGAACTAAAAAAACGACTCAACAATTCACTTCTTTGAAATAGTGGGAATATGATATATTTTTTTTTTTAAAATGATGTCATGTCTACGACTAGGCTGAGTCATAATCCAATAAAGTTAAGGTAGTTAAATGTTGATTAGGGATGATTGTTTGGTAATTGGTAATTTTTAATACAAGTGGAAGAAGGTAAAATTGAAAATATCTTCTTCTTTTTTCTTTTGTTTCTGTTGGGGTAAAAAATTGAAAATATCTTCTTTCTGTTGGGGTAAAAAATTGAAAATATCTTATACATTAGTTGGTGGACTTCAATCCAAAAAAAAAAAAAAAACTTTTGAGGTTGTTCTTATTAGACTCTTTCCAAGTTACATGACAATCTTTTGTTTTATTTTGTTTTTGCTAATTTTGTTTTTATTCTTCTTTTTAAAGTTTCACCTTGAAAATTATGAAGCTTGCTTGGATTTAATGGAAATTCAACA
The DNA here is from genome assembly GCF_000226075.1 of Solanum tuberosum. Taxonomy (NCBI): domain Eukaryota; kingdom Viridiplantae; phylum Streptophyta; class Magnoliopsida; order Solanales; family Solanaceae; genus Solanum; species Solanum tuberosum. Next base: position 521,636 of record NW_006239227.1, read on the forward strand.
ACGTTCTAGAATAAGAGATATATTGACCTCACCAGCCACTATGAAGGGGTATACAGTTTGCTCTAATTTTGTTAGCATAACTAGATAGTGATGGTCTGTATCAACACGAGCTCAATATGTAGAGATGGATCCATATATAGATGGGGCACATGTATATTCGTTAAATTTGAAAAAAACTATGTATATATATGTATATCTATTTGAGGAACAGAAACTAAATATAATTATCAGTATCTCCATAAAAAAGCATAGAAGGGACTTGGTGCTGCTTGTACAAGCCAAGGCATCCATCCGCACGACTAGACCACTAGGGCGATCCCAGCTAGAAGCTTATATATAGTATTGAAATTGCAAGTACTACTGATACAAGACAAAACATCTATCCGCGCAACTAGGCGACTAGGGTTCAATCTCAACTAGAAGCTTATTATAATATTAAAATTGCAAGGGATTCAAATTCATGATCATTCCGTAGAACTAATCCATCTTGATCATTGAGCTATGACACTCAAGAAAGTTAAAGTCGATTGGTGTATATGCATTTTAATATTAAAATTAAAATTTTAAATGCATATGTTAGTGGGTATAAGTTGACAAGAATGTGGTCATTATTTTGGTGTAACTCTTGTAACCACAATTGTCATGATCTACCACTAATTCCACCTATTATTCTACTTCATTATACCTTGTAACTTATGTAACTTTTAGGATATTCATTTACCCAATTTACTACCCATTATTTTTCTATCCATTGTAAGGAAGAATTTCTCACCTATAAATAGTGATGTCTTCCGTTGGATTGAGTATTGTTGTAAATCTTAAGGAAAAATACCTTCATCACGAACACTTGTATTGAATTCACCAAAACTTGTACTTCACCAATAAATCTTATAGGAAATTCTCATAGCTTGAGGCGTGTCGAATGACATTGTCCTTAAGGATATTTCACCCGGTATGGATATATTCCCCAAAATTCAATAAGCTCTTTTAGTACAAAACTAGGAGCAAAAAACTAACAAAGATTCTTTAAAAAAAAACTCAACACAATAGAATATGAAAAGAGAAGGAAGAAATTTCTCTTACTCTCAATCACTCCCCACATAAGATTAGATAATAGTATATATAATGGAAACAAATTTATCATCTCATATGAATAACATTATGGCAATATTCAATTGCCACATTAAAGAGCTACCAACGGCACAATGAGTGATTAATGGAGGAGTAAATAGGCTAATTTATATTGTGATATAGCTACCAATATTAGAATATATGGAAATAAAGATAACAACTATATTAACATAACATAATTATTATTTTCAAGTATAATAAAATAATGGCAAAAGTACTCATTACCCCCCTGAACTTGAAGCTTTTTATACGGTGTACACCTAAACTAAATTCCGTTTTAATTACCCCCTGAACTTGTTTATTCCTCTGCCGTGTACACCTTTTTTGTCCACCTGGCGTAGAAATTGACAACACACTCTATTAGGCGCGTGAGGAAGTGATTTTTTGCCACATCATAACGCTACAGCGATAAAAAAA
>NW_006239227.1:523561-539228 GCF_000226075.1 Solanum tuberosum
AGGTGGACGAAAAAGGTGTACGCGACGGAGGAATAAATAAGTTCGGGAGGGGGGGGGGTAATTAAAACGAAATTTAGTTTAGGTGTACACCGTTTAAAAAGCTTCAAGTTCAGGGGGTAATGAGTACTTCTGCCTAAAATAATTCATTTTGAGATACTAGAATCATTTTTCCAATAAGTACAACAAGAAATGAAAATGTATGTCAAGAAAGATGAGAAGTGTAATATTTTAGTGTGTAGTAGTGAAAGATAGAGTTGAGACAAAGAAAATATTCTAAGTCTTCAATTGTATTCACTATATAAAAGAGAGAGTATTTATATGTTGAAGGAATGTGTTTTTTTGTGAAGCTTTGGACTCTTCAACTAAATCTAGAGTTGCTTGAGTTGTACAACATGGTTGAGTTATCGTATCCTGGAGAGGAAAAGTCAATAGTATTACTGCTGGATCGGTGTAGATTATGCCACAATGAGCTTGAATCTCCTTAAGGAGAGGGAGATATCCGTGCCTCAGCCTAAATGATTATTTATTCATTTTATTTTCAACTGTAATTTATTATATTTGTGGTATATTACACCAACAAAGTCTACATATCACCTTAAAGGCTTAAACTCATATTATGACAAAGTTTAGTTCAAGTCTACATATTATCTTAAAGGATTGAACTCATATTATAACAAAGTTAAGTTCAAGTCTACATATTATCTTAAAGGCTTGAACTCATATTATAACAAAGTAAAGTTCAAGTATTTGCTTAGAACTCATATTTGATTTCTATATATGTAGTTAATATTTTCTGTATTTTTCAAGCTATTAGAGACCAATCAAATACGACATTATTCTATTAATTGTCTTTGAAATCTTTTTCTTTGGTAAACCATGAAAAGATTATCATAAACAACCGATGTTTACACATAAAGAGCACTCCAGGGAATCATAACCTATAGTCATCATGTCACGACCCAGACCATCGTGATTGGCACCCACACTAACCCTTCAGTGGGAGAACCATTACTACAACCCAACTACATGACTTAACGAAAATCAGAACATTTAAAGATACGAAAACAAGTTTAAATGTCTAAAGAAAACAGGAGTTCCCATAAACTCCGAAAGTTAACAAAACAAACTATATTGCGGAAAACAACCCCTAGAACCTGAAAGTCAATGTACCAAAACTCTACCAATGACAAGTCTAAGAACAAGGAATACAACCCCGAAAGCTGAAACATAACAAATATCTAAAGAACTAGTCTAAGTCCGAAGAGAATAGACTAAACATAAGAAAATACATGGCAGTCTGGAAGAACTGGCTCACCCTTGAATTCGGTCTCGATCAGTGATCTCCTAAATGAGGTCTGTCAGTAGCCGCCTGAAGATGCCCTATAATCAGCAAAGAAAGAGCTAGTAGTATCAGTACACAACCATTATCAATGACAAGTAGACATAAGCATAACAATCACAAGTAGTTCTCTCATGGAACCCATACCCAAACTGTTAGTGTGTCAGAACGTGACACCCGATCCAATATACATTTGTAGGAACGTGACACCCGATCTAATATGTGTGTCGAAACGTGACACCCGATCCAATCAGCACAACCACAATCACAATCACACCCATAACGATAATGCTCATAGTCATACAATCAAACAATGGTTTCATGGCATGTAATTATTCATATACATATACTCATTTGCATTAGATTCGATTTACATTCCTTGTTCTCATACATGCATGCATACAACGAAGCAATTAACCGGCATATATCACACAAATAGGAAATCAAACCATCACCTACCTCGAAACCAAGCTTGAATCCTCCTAGAACACTTGAGCATTCCCTTTTCGGATTCTTTCCGCTTGTTCTAGGTCTATAAACAATTAATACAACGCAAGGATCAATAATTAAGGTCTAATTTACCGGGATTATAACAAACCCAATAACCAAAGACCAAACTCATAATCCTAAAGTGAAGCTAGGGCTTTTCCAACCATTAACTTCTGACAAATACCCTCCCTCAATAATAATTACCCAAGAATCTAAGTTCTATGGATCAAAAATCGGATTTGGGGAGTAAAATCCTTACCTTTAGCACCAAAAGTCGTGGAAAACTGTCAAGAACTCGTCTTGGGTCATCTCCTAACTCTTAAGAATGAAGTTTGCAGAAAAATAATGAAATTGAGGTTTTTCCCCGACTTAAGTAGACACTGGCCCGCTACAGTGGACCCCAACCCGCTACAGTGGCCCCACCCTGGCAGCTTACACGGAGACAGAACCTCGGAATTTGAGTTCCAAGCCCCCATTTCACAACACACCTTCAACCCTTGACGTTCAAAAATTACCCTTTCACGCCAAGATCAGTTTTGGGATTTCTACTCGTCCGAATTCGATTCCGTAAAGTCGTATGAGAGCCTTAACGTGTTAGCTATCCACCATGTAATAAAAATAAAATTAGAACCCCCAATAATTACCATATTTCCCTAGACCTTACCTGACTCAAGTTTTGTCCGAATCTGGACTAGGATACAATTTCCAAGTTACTACAAAAAGTTTTCCTTGCCCCAACTATTTCCCCATTGGATTTTCTATAACCCATCATTACAATAGATACCAATTTACCCATTTGTCACCCCCCGAGCCTACACCCTAGGCGAGAGTGGCACTCGAGAACCATTGTTGGCCCCAAGCGAACCCTTTGCCTGACTTACTTACTCAGCGGAAGACTTAGACATAAGAAAGAGAATCCAAATACAAGATAACTCAACATGTCTCAAACTGAACTCATAATGTTTTAAAAATAAACATTTAACTTAGCCAAAATGGAAACTCAAATCTGTACGTAAGCCAATAACAAAATGATGACGAATGAACTAACATCTGACTGACTATCTATGAAGCCTCTAAAATAACTAGGATGGATGTCGGGACAGGCCCACGACATCCTAATGAACTAAAATGATAAATTAATGAAAAAGGGGAATCTTCAGGAAGCGAGGAGGCTCACCAACAACTCTGAAGCTCAACTGGATCATCGATGCACTGGATGCTGATCCTGGTTACCTGCTTTTGCATCATAAGACGATGCAGACCAACTGGCATCAGTCATTGAATGTACGAATATGTGAGTTGGAATGCTAAACACAACTTAAACTTGAAAAGATTCTGAAAGGAACTGAAGAACTTACTTGGCTCAACTCAACTCAACTCAATATAATTGAACTCATTTCAATATAAAACAGTTTTAAAAACAAGTGCAATATAAAGAAAAAACTGTCTAAAACATGATGTCAACTCTGTGTGTATGGAAAGATACATATAACTCTGAGATGTATGTAAAAATACAAATAAACTGATGTATATAAAAATACAAAATATCGTTATGGGAGTTTCTCTAACCGACAACCATCACTTAAGAGCTATAGTGATGATACAACACTTTACCTCATGTTGCCAAGGACCATCCTATACCTTGCCGGGGGTATAAGACCTAACTCACTAAGTGGATCCACTAGTCTATGCTAAAAAGCACTAAAGGAATCATCTAAAAAGTATGACCTTTTTCTACCCATGGTGGCTACATGGTTTATGGGGGCTGTGAGTTGTCTGAACTCTCCCCTATATCGGTGCTCAATACTACTCCCAAAAATATAATATTAGCTCTTATGTTTAAAAACATACTTCTTTCTGTGATTTGAGATTAGTGCTCAAAAACTTAAGCTCAAAGGCTATCTTGGAAATCAAAGTTTCCTCTCTTGCTTCATTTAGAAAACGATTACTCTTTTTTGAAAACTAGCCCGAAGGTTCCGTGGAAATCGAGGTTTCCTTTCTTGTTTAAATGCGAAAACATTTTAAACCCTTTAAGAATACATAGCCCCATATACTTCTTTGAAGAAATGAAGAGAAAATGATCAAAATGGTCCTTGATGTATTGGGGTTGCTTGATCCTTAATATATTCTAAATGATTGAAATAGTCCTTAATGTATGACAAAATGTGTTCAATTTAGTCTTTTACCCTAAACTTAACATTTTACCCCCAAAAACTGTTAAATATAACTGTGGGCCCCACATAACTTACAAAATTCACCATTTTTACCATCTTTATTAGCTCAAATTCTTGACGATCCATTTCATTCAACCTTTTTATAATAATTATTTTGTAATTGTGTGGTTAGATGTTAGAGAAAATAGTGTTTTAGAATTTATGAAACTCTTTGTTTGAGCTAATAAAGATGGTAAAAATGGTGAATTTTGTAAGTTATGTGGGGCCCACAGTTATATTTAACAGTTTTTGGGGGTAAATTGTTAAGTTTTAAGGTAAAAGACTAAATTGAACACATTTTGTCATACATGAAGGACTATTTCAATCACCTAGAATATATTAAGGACCAAAATAAAGCAACCCCAATACATCAAGGACCATTTTGATCATTTTCTCAAAAAATGAACTTCAAAGTTTACTTTTTCCCTTTACTCAACTTGAACTTTAAGTCTTAAAACAAAGTTAAAAGCATTTGCAAAAGACTTCTTGAAAAGACTCTAAGAACTTCCTAGACTTGGCTCTTGACTTTCCTTGAATTTGAATTTATGGATTCAAGGTTATGATTCATGTTTCTGGATGATTTCTAGATGTTTAGAAGTCATTTAGAGTAGTTAGAATCAGTGGAAAGTGTTAGTACACTTTAGAAGGACTTAAAGAGGCTAAGTGAAAAACGACGATTTGGGCGCATCCCGGGCGCGCCGCGCCAGGCCTCAACTTTTTGGGGATCACTTTGGGCGCACTGTAGATGCGCCGCCCCAGCCTCTTGGTGCTATGAGGGCGCAACGCGCCTGGCCCTCCCCAGGCGCGTCTGATGAGGTTTTCAACTTGTTTTCTGATCCTAAATCGTTTTAAAACTATTCTTTTTTCTCAAATTCACTTTATATTCATGTACCCAAATCATATACACAAAATCTAACTCAAACAACTCAAGTAAACAACACTTTAACATCAAGAAACTCCTTAATCCCAACTCATATTCAAGAACGAAATCAATTCAAGAACAACTATCAAGAACATCAAATTCTCAATCTTTATAGGATGACAATACGCCGAATTAAACATGCTTGGCGCGTGGGTGAACTAACCCAATGCTATGTGATCTCATATACCTCATGGGGATCACCCCTTGACGAAATCCACGATCTTAGCTGCAAGAACTTGACAATTTCCTTGCTTCTCCTTCTCTTTTTCTCCTCTTCTTTTTCTCTTCTCTAAAACCCTAACTCAATTTCTCCAAAGCCTAAAAGTCAGTTTAGACCCCTAAGTAATTACCAAAATCGAATTAAAATAAAAGGGTAAGGAAAATACCAAACTACCCTTTAAAAATCCGGATTGGACATTTCCTTATTTGAACAACCCAACTTCCAATGAGCATAACTCACTCATACAAACTCGGAATCACGCAAACTTGGCGGCGTTGGAAAGATTATTCCAAGATCTTTCCTACGATATCTGGAAGCACACCTAAATCATCTTGAAATAGGAGTTATGGTTGTTTGAAGTTGACCGAAAAACCAACTTAACATACTTGACAAAATTTCCAGATTTTTATATTATTTTCAAAAATGACTATTTCCACTTTTTAACTTCTTTCTAGTTCTTTTCTAGTTACGGGGTGTTACACCATCACTCGTCCTCGAGTGAAAAACTAGAAAAAAGGCTAAAGTAAGATTAGAGTAGTACCTGAATCGTCGAACAACTGGGGATACTTGTCTCGCATGTCCTTCTCAGTTTCCCAAGTAGCTTCCTCAACCGGACAATGCTTCCATTGAACTTTCACGAACTTAATCTCCTTGGTCCTCAGTTTCCGAACATCACGGTCAAGAATTGCAATTGGTTCCTCCTCATACTGAAGGTTCTTATCTAACAACACTGGTCCCGTTTCATGATGTAATCTTCATCCCCATGATACTTCTTCAACATGGACACATGAAACACTGGATGAACTTCGAATAATCTAAGGGGTAAGGCCAATCTATAAGACACTGGATCTACACAGTCAAGAATCTCAAATGGTCCAATGTATCGAGGACTAAACTTGTCTTTCTTACCGAATCTCATTACCCCCTTTATGGGTGATACCTTTAGAAGAACTTGTTCACCAGCCTGAAATGCTATGTCCCTTACCTTACGGTCCGCATACTGTTTTTGTCTACTCTGGGCTGCTAGAAGTTTAGCTTGAATGTTTCTTACCTTATCCAGAGCATCTTTCACCAAATCAACCCCCAAAGGTTTTACATCTCCAATCTCAAACCACCATATGGGTGACCTACATTACCTCCCATAAAGTGATTTGAACGGTGCCATGTCAATGCTGGAGTGATAACTATTATTATAGGAAAACTCACACAATGGTAGGAACTTATGTCAATGCCCTCCAAAGTCAATCACGCATTCCCTCAACATGTCCTCTAACACCTGAATAGTCCTCTCTGACTGCCCATCCACATGTGGATGGAAAGCTGTACTAAAAGTGAGTTGAGTGCCCAACTCATCATGCAATTTTCTCCAAAACTTGAAGGTGAATTGTGTGCTACGGTATGAGATGATGGAAAGGGGCACCCCGTGCAGCCTTACTATCTCTTTCACATAAACCTTAGCCAATTGCTGAGCATTATAGCCTATTCTGTTTGGAATAAAATGGGCTGACTTAGTCAATCTGTCAACCACTACCCAAATAAAATCAAACTTTCCCAAGTTCTTGGGGGGGACCACCCACAGAATCCATAGCTATAATTTCCCACTCCCATTTCGGAATTGACATTCGCTGAAGCAAACCTGCAGGCCTTTGGTTCTCATACTTTACTTGCTGACAATTTTGGCACTTAGCCACAAACTCAGCTATGTCTTTCTTCATGCCAGACCACCAATAAGGTTGTTTCAAATCTTGGTACATCTTGGTCACACCCGGATGAATAGAATATCGCGAACCATGGGATTCTATCAACATTTTCTGAATCAAGTTATCCACTCGAGGAACACAAATCCTTCCCTTGAAACTGAACAACCACCCGCATCAAGAACCATATCTTGTGCCTTACCAGACCCTTTCTTCTTTTTAAGTTCATTAAAATTCTCATGCTCAAACATTTTGGCCTTGATCTCCTCAATGAATGTGGATCTAACCTCAATGCTAGCTAACACCCCACCTTGCTCTGAGATTCCCAACTGCATGAACTTAGACTCAAAGCGTCTGCCACTACGTTAGCCTTACCCGGATGGTATTGGATGGTGACATCATAATCCTTAAGTAATTCCATCCACCTTCGCTGTCTTTCAGATCCTTTTGAGTGAATACATGTTGTAGACTACGATGATTAGTAAACACCTCACACTTGACACCATAAAGGTAATGCCGCCAGATCTTAAGAGCAAACACTACCGCTGCCAACTCTAAATCATGTGTTGGGTTATTCCTCTTATGCACCTTCAACTGCCGCGTTGCATAAGCTATGACATTCTTATCCTGCATCAACACAACGCCCAAACCTAAATCCGAAGCATCACAATAAATAATAAAATATTTACCTTACATCGATAGTGCTGGAATAGGCGTTGTGGTCAGAAGAGTCTTGAGTTTTTGAAAGCTATCCTCACATTTTTCAGTTCATTCGAAAGACACCTCCTTTTTAGTCAGCCTTGTCAAATACGTGGCAATAAAAACAATGTTTTTCACAAACCTACCATAGTAGCTAGTGAGCCCTACAAAACTCCTAACTTCAGTCATAGAGCTAGGCCGGACCCAATTCTTAACCGCTTCAATCTTTTGGGGATCTACCATTACCCTTTCCCTTGAAACTACATGCCCCAAAAAGGCAACTGAAGTCAACCAGAACTCACACTTGGAAAATTTAGCATATAACTTTTGTCTCTCAAGGACACCCAAAACTATACGAAGATGGTCGGCATGCTCTTCCTCATTTTTCGAATAAACCAAAATGTCATCAATTAAGACAATAACAAAAAAATCCATGAATGGTTTGAACACACCATTCATCAAACTCATGAAGGCTGCAGGCACATTGGTCAATCCAAACGACATCACTAAGAACTCATAGTGCCCATAACGAGTCTTCAATGCCGTTTTGGGTACATCCTCAGGCCTAATCTTTAACTGATGGTAACCAGACCTTAGATCAATCTTAGAGAAAACTGACGCACCTTGAAATTGGTCAAAAAGATCATCTATCCGAGGTAACAAATACTTATTTCAAATGGTGACCCTATTCAATTGTCGATAGTCTATGAACATCCTCATACGACCATTTTTTTATTAACAAATAAGATAGGAGCACCCCACGGGGAAGCACTAGGACGAATGAACCATTTATCAAGAAGCTTATAAATTTAAGCCTTAAGCTCTCTCAATTCTACCGGAGCCATGCAATAAGGAGGGATGGAAATGGGGCAAGTACCGGGTTCCAATTCAATGCAGAAATCTATATCTCTATCTAGAGGCATACCAGGAAAATCGATAGGAATCACTTCCTTAAATTCAGACACTACAAGAATATACTCAATAGAGAAAGACTCAACCTCAACATCCCAAATATGAACCAAATATACCAAACATCCCTGCCCTACCATTTTCCTAGCCCGAATGGAGTATATGACATTAGCTGACTTAGGCTTGTACACCCCTTCCCACTCTAAATTTTCCCTACTGGATCTCTAGAGTCACAGATTTAGTATTACAATTTAACACATCATAATGGGGGGACAACCAAGTCATGACTAAGATTATATCAAAGTCATTCATATCTAAAATAACCAAATCAGCCTAAGTCTGAAAACCCATAAACAAGATATGGCAAGCACGATACACATGGGTGACTATGACGGACTCTCCAACTGGGTAGAAATATGGTTGGGGGCATCAAGTATCTCACAAGTCATATAAAATCCCAAGGCAAACTAAACTCACACATATAAACATATGAATATGTAGATCCTGGATCAAACAAAATAGTAGCCATCCGGTCACAGACAATAATAATACATGTGATCACTGCATCAGACGCCTCAGCCTCGGTCTTGCCCGAAAAGGCATAACATTGAGCCCTGTCATCTTGACAGACAACTTTCTTGCCTGGATGCACTACTCCTCTACCTGCATTATCATTTCCCCGGCCTCCACGACCACGCTGATTCCCTTCTCGCCCACCTTGTGGATGCCCTCTACTATTATTATCATTGCCCGTAAGTACCACTGCTCTAGTCTGCTTCTGAGTGGAATCGAACATGCGTGTGTGGGGACAATATCTCCTCCTATGCCCAGGTTCTCCACATTTACACATTTATAACAAGTACGATTAAAAGATGGCCTGCTGCCTGCCGAAGGTGAGACTCCTTGGCTATCCTAAATAAAATTATGTTCTGGAGTTCCTGAATAACTATCTGTAGAAGCAGGCAAGGCTGAATGAACTGGCTGGGCTGCAAATGTTGGCCTACCTGAACCTTTGGAGTAAGAACCCTGAAAGTTACCTGTGCTCTTGGGCTTCTTAGCCAAATCCTTAGTCTGCCCATCACGTCTAACGCCTTCCACTTTCTTTACAAAAGCTCGAACTTCCACTTTCAATAGTTAAAAGAAGCGCGGATGAGGTCATGTGAAAAAACAATACATGTAACTCGGAGTTTAGTCCCTTGACGAATAGACGAATCCTCTCCTCCTTAGTAGTCACCAATTGTGCAGCATATCTAGACAATACATAGAATTTAGCCTCATAAGCAATGGCAAACATACCACCCTGCTCCAAAGCCATGAACTCATCCTTCTTGCGATCCCTCAAAGTCCGAGGCACATACTTTTCCAAAAGCAGAGCATGTAACTGCGTCCAAGTAAGTGGGGGTAAAATTGACGATCTGCATTCCACATAGGCCCTCCACCGCTGCTTAGTCTCACCTTGAAGCTGGAACGTTACGAACTCTACCCCATGCTTATGTACAATACCCAACTTATGAAGTCTCTCATAACAATCCAAAATGAACTCATAGGCGACCTCACTCTCAGAACCATGGAACACAAGCCACTTCAATTTCAGAAACTTATTCAACATCTCATGCTCATTACTAGTCATCATGGGACCCAACAAAGGACGAAAGAAGGCATCAGTGCCTAACGCTCCATCTACCCTGGGAGTAGTAGCAGTAACGGGGCGGTTGATCGGAGGTTGAGCAGCTTGCACTGCGAGAAGGGTTCCAGGGCCGACCAACCCCTTCATGAAAGACATGATCTGCTGAGCTAACATTGGGTCTAAGAGAGGAACGTCGGTATTCCTAGATGGTGCATCCTCTTCCTGTCCAACATCCCCCTCGTCCTGAATCTCCATATTCTCTTCTACCTCTTCTTGAGGGGCCTCTTCCCTTGGAACGTTCTCAGCTGGGGCTCCACCTCTAGTGGGTGCCACTCTTCCCCTGCCTCTTCCCTTACCCCTGCCTCGACCACGACCTCTGGCTGCAGACTCCTCAGTTGCTCATTGATGGGAGCTACATGCTTGACGCTGTTGAATCTAGTGTCAACCATCTACGGACAGAAGAGTGAAGGAAATTAGATACTAATTCAGAATGCCAGATACCAATTGGAATCAAGTTATAACACGAAATGAGACAAGAGAAAACAAAGAGATTTCCTAAAGTCTTATAGCCTCTCGAAGAAAAGTACAAATGTCTTTGTACCATTCCGCAAGACTCTACTAGACTCGTTTTGGTACAAAGAGATCAACGAACCCCTGGCTCTGATACCAACTTTGTCACGATCCAGATCGTCGTGATTGACACTCACACTAACCCTCCGTGGGAGAACCATTACTACAACCCCGCTACACGACTTAACGAAAACTAGAACATTTAAAGTTATGAAAGCAGGTTTAAATGTCTAAAGAAAAGTAGAGTTCCCATAAACTTCGATAGTTAACAAAATAAACTACCAACATTGTGAAAAATAAGCCCTAGAACCTGAAAGTCAATGTACAAAAACTCTATTAACGATAAGTCTAAGAAGAAGGGATACAATCCTGAAAGCTAAAACATAACAAATATCTAAAGATATAGTCTAAGTCCGAAGAGAATGGACTAAACATAAGAAAATCCATGGCATCCTAGAAGAACTGACTCACCCTTGAATTCGGTCTCGATAAATGATCTCCTAAATGAGGCTGTCAGTAGCCGCCTGAAGATACCCTGTACTCAACAAAGAAAGAGCAAGTGCAATATCAGTACACATCCACAATGTATTGGTAGGATCACGCGGCCACTCCCATAAGCACAATATACAACAATTAATCACAACATAGTAAGCACACATATACATAATACAATTCAATTATCATTTCAGAGCAACATACAATCTTCCATTATCAATGACAAGTAGACATAAGCATAACAATCACAAGTAGTTCTCTCATGGAACCCATACCCAAACTGTTAGTGTGTCGGAACGTGACACCTGATCCAATAAGTGTGTCAAAACGTGACACCTGATCCAATAGATGTGTCAAAACGTGACACCCGATCCAGTCAGCATAACCACAATCACAATCACACCCATAAAGAATAATGCTCATAGTCATACAATCAAGCAATGGTTTCATGGCATGTAATTATTCATATACATATACTGATTTGCATTAGATTCCATTTACATTCTTTGATCTCATACATGCATGCATACAATGAAGCAATTCCGGCATATATCACACAAATAGGAAATCAAACTATCACCTACCTCGAAACCAAGCTTGAATCCTCCTAAGACACTTGAGTCTTTCCTTTCCAGATTCTTTCCACTTGTTCTAGGTCTACAAACGATTAATACAACACAAGGATCAATAATTAAGGTCTAATTTACCCGGATTATAACAAACCTAATAACTCAAGACCAAACCCATGATCCTAAAGTGCAATTAGGGTTTTTTCCACCATTAACTTTAGGCCAAAACACTCCCTCAATAATAATTACCCAATAATCTAAGTTCTACGGATCGAAAAATGGATTAGGGGAGTAAAATCCTTACCTTTAGCACCAAAAGTCATGGAAAATTGTCAAGAACTCGTCCTGGGTTGTCTCCTAACTCTTAAGAACGAAGTTTGCGGAAAAATAACGAAATTGGGGTTTTTCCTCGACTTAAGTAGACATTGGCCCGCTACAACGGACCCCAACTCGCTATAGCGGCCCCGCCCTGGCGGAATTAATTCCGCCATGGCGGCTTATACGGAGACAGAACGTCAGAATTTGAATTTCAAGCTCCCATTTCACAATACACCTTCAACCCTTGACGTTCAAAAATTACCCTTTCACGCCAAGATCAGTTTCGGGAGTTCTACTCGCTCGAATTCGATTCCGGAAAGTCGTACGGGCTCCTTAACGTCTTAGCTATCCACTCATGTGATCAAAATCAAAATTAGATCCCCTACTCATTACCAGATTTCCCTAGACCTTACCTGACTCAGATTTCATCTGAATCTAGACTAGGCTACAATTTCCAAGTTACTACAAAAAGTTTTTTTGGCCCCAATTCTTTCCCCATTGGCTCTTCTATATCGATGGAAATTGGTCGTTACACATCCCGAATCTTAGAACCAGTAAGAAAAACAAAAACTAGTTACATATTTTTGAACTTAGGTACTGCACTTCCTATCTTTCCTAGAGCCTTTTACTTAATCTATCCTTTCAATAATCTCCTTCTTTATTTGTGCAACAACTATTCTACTCCCTTGAAGTGTTCCCAATTCCTTACCTTTCATGTGTGATAGCTTTTAACCCCAACATTATTGTTGTTAGCTTCTTTCTGAATTGTCTCTAATTTCTCTGTTTTATCCAACTTAATCATAGTTGCACATGGTTCTTATTCACTCTGCATCCTGACCATCTTTCCAGCTCTTCTTGCACTCTTATTGTCCATCTCCATTCAAAAAATAGATATTGCTGAAATTCCTCTTTGTTATCATCACACATACAACATGTTGGCCTAATTTGTACAATTTGATGTCATAGGAAAGTACGAGGTATGATATATGTTCACAAGTTCAAAAAGGATGAGTGCAGAGGAGGTAAATGTTTTTCTAACTCCTAAATTAAAATAATATTGATGTACCAGAGTTTTCAAATTTTAAATTCGTCTCTGCTTACATGACGGAGATATTTGCATTATAATGAATATAGTAATCGATAAGTTTATCCTATCATCTTACAATTGAAATCATTTGATATCTAAATCTAGCTGCCACTCAATATCTAAATAAGCGGGGAAGAACAACTCACACAAATTTCACATTCTATTTAGTGTACCTTACTCTTCTAAATAATTCAAAAGTGAATAATCGACCTCTATTCATCTCTTCTTCACTCATACTTTTTGAACTTGTGAACATATGTGATACCTCGCACTTCCCTATGATATTGAATTGTACAAATTAGGTCCAAAGCATGGTTATGAGGTATATATAGAATATAAATTTCAACACCATTTCTTGTTCCTCATGTAACCTATTTGTCAGGGGAGGAGCTACAACCTATTAAGGGTGTGCAAGTGAACACCCTTCGTCAAAAAATTATGTGTTAATGTAGGTTAAAATTTGTAAATACCAAATAAATAATTTATTTGCACACTCTTATTATTGGAAGAACCTTTGGCGTAGCGGAAAGGGTGACTAAAAGTGTTGTTGAGGTAGGGACTCCGAATCCTGTTTAGCTTTCTTTTTAACTCTTTTTTAATTATTTGTTATATTTTACTTTTTTTTTATGAGCCATTATATACTACTTATTTGATAATTATTTTTTTTGTTTAAATTTATGTGACATTGTTAAAATTTTAAGAGTAAACTTAGTTTCTTTTATCGATTTTTTATGTCTTTACAATACTTTAAGTTGTTAATTATTGTGATTTACATTTTTTATGTAATTTGTAAATATATAAATTTGGTTTCAAAAGACTTAAGCTTCTATTTCCGAATTCACAGTTACAGTTTAGGAAATTGAATTTTAAAATTTTAAATGTGTCATATAAATTGAGACAAAAAAAGTATTAAATTTTACTGAAACTTTAATTTGAATATATAATTGTATTAATATAAAATAATATTTTAAATGAGTTTCTACTAAAAGAATTAGAAGAAAAAGTTATATACAAGTAACCTTTTCATTTCCTCCCAAGTAGGTTATTAGGAGGTTTGAAAAAAAAAAAGTTCATAAGGGATTAATTTTAATATAGTTTCATAGGTCAATCGGGAGATAAATTTTTTATCAGAATTCTCACGCTTTTTCTATCAAAACTGAAGAACTTTAACATACATTCATTAAAATAAAAAAGTAGAAAAACCAATAGACTAAAATGTAACTTTAAATTTAAGCAAAATTAATAAATTATTTGTATTTTCTGATGTGTGATGTGTGTTTAGTAAAATCTCGACTCATTTATTAAAAAAATATTATTTTAGTCAATATAATTTATCGTGTATTTTTTAAAGTAGCTCAAACTAGAAAATTCTTTTTCTAGACTCTTTGTGTTTAATTAGTAAAAAAAAATGTTGATGGTGTTGATAGTAAAGTTGTAAGGTTGGGAAGGATGCAAATAAACCGTACTTGTTGAAAATTTTTGTTAGTTGATTTTAAAAAATTTGCACACCGATTCTAAAAAGTCTAGCTCCGCCACTGCTGTCTGCATCTACATGTCATAAACTATGCTTGTGGAGGGAAGAGGTAGGGGGCTAACCTCTTTCTAGCATTATAACAAAAATAATTTTTAGCGTCAATAAATATATGCAGTGTTAAAGTCTTACCGACATTAGATAATTTTCATTGGTTTCAATTTTTTTTTTAATTTTTACACCCCCCCCCCCCCCCCTTAGAGCTTTCACACTTTTGCTCCTCAGTAACTCGAACTTTTCATGTTGTTATAGGCTTTGAGGGCATATAGAATGCTAAAATATAACATGCACTAGTAATTGACTCTAAAAAAAGTATTTAATAGCAATTAAAGTATTGTCGTTTAAAATTATTGCTAAAGATTATCTTTTGGTATAGTATAGATAATAGTATTATTTGTTAATCACATAATCTTTTATTCTTCAATGTGTGAATCTATTGTTTTATTTGCTCTGTATTTTGCTAATTTGCTAACACATTTTTTGCAACCCTATTTCGAAAATATTTCCTTTGAATCGAGGGTCTATCAATTTTTTTTTTATCATATCAGATACATTTTTCAATATAATACTAATGATTTATTTATATTTCTGTCATTTATTGCTACTGAGTAGTTAGCACTTATTATAAATTTAAATTTTTGGTATATGAGGTTACCTTTTACTGCACTTATTATACTTTTTTCTATGGGTTGTATGATTCTATCATCCGCTAAGTATATTTCTATAGGTGTATCTATTCCTTCTCTAAAACATGCTTTTATTAGTATTTCTGTTCCTCCTAAATGTACATATTTAATTGGATTTTTAGCCTTAATATCTTGTATTTCTTTATTTATTATTCGTTTATTTATTATTGGTATTTTGGCCTTACCTTTAGTGTATTTGCAATCTATGATATGTTCTCTTTGACTTACTACATAATATTCTTCTTTTTGTCGTTTAAACCAGTTTCTTATTGTTGGTATTTCAAATATTTTTGCTA
>NW_006239227.1:542660-544665 GCF_000226075.1 Solanum tuberosum
CCATATTATTCTTCTTAATTCGATTATTTTTATATCTTTAAGTATATATAAGATTAAAGTTTCATAGCTTTTTATCATTTCGTCATGCATATATGTAGTCATGTTCTTTACTATGCGGGTTTTTTATTTCAAATTATTCCTTCCTATCATATTCATAATTGATTAAATTCATATTAGATCAATATGAACTAGATTATCTTTATCATGTTTTTCTGTCAATACTAGCATTGTACTTTAGCGGATACTTCCTTCTTATCAGCGCCTCAACTTTGTTTACTCCCCTAAACGGCTTTCCTCGCCTACTGGTTTCAACATTAGGATGGCATAGTATAGAAGTTTTCTCCCCTGTTTCCAGTGTGCTAATAAACTAGAAATCATGATTCAAATAATTCTAATACATAATAACTAACATAAATTTATTCAATCATATATATGATATTCAGGAATATATGAAATTAGTTCTGCATATTTTTTGAACAATATACCTTTGCCTCTTGCTTAGCCATGCTATCTGAAATATCTGATTGAATTTCAGATTTTTCCATTAGTATTTTAAATATTTATCTTAGTTGAGAGAGTATTTTTATGAAAGAGAATTTTTATTGTCTAGGCGTTGCCTGCCTTTTCATTTACATATGCCTTCCTTTATATAGAAATGAAGTTCTTACTTTACAATCCTTCCTAATACTACACGTACCCCTACTACTTAATAAAGTGCCTAATATATAATATAATATAGTATATCTACATTATGACACATCTACCTACTTTATGAGACAATGACACACTTTATGACTTTTTACATATATAAAACACCTACTTTATGACACACTTTCATGACTTTTTATTTACTTTTGCCATATGTCTTCTTTTTCTTCATCTCTATCTTCTCATCATCTTCTTATCTTATCTTTTAGGCTTCCGTCTTTATCTCTTATTCCAGCTGGACGTCTGGGATTATATTATCTTCTCCGTTGCATTTCGAACATATGTGGTCAGGGTATTTGTGACCAATTAGCTTGAAATATGTAGTTAATAATTCTGCCGAAATAAATCCTACTTTTAGTGCTCGTGTCGTAGGTCGTTCTTCTGGCTTAAGTAATGATAAAATCCATCTTTGGACTTCATCCATATATGCTTTTCTTAGCTCCCTTGAATTGGAATAAATAATTAAATGATCTCTTGCATAGTAGCTCCATATAGCGTTTCCATTTAAATAATTATTTGCTAGTTCTTGTATAATGGTTGATATACCAATTATTCTCTTATTGGCATAAAAACTGGGTATCTCGCTTTTTTGTATCTCTGGTTGTTGTTCGATATCTTCCGGTATTATCATATATTTTGTTAGTCCTATCCTTATCACTTGTATCGGAGGTTTTATTTCTTCGTATAATATCTCTACTGTTGCCGTATAAAATTTTAAGTATAATAAATTTCCCTTAGTAACTCTCTTATATGTAATAAATGCTTAATGTAGTTTCGGTATTCCACTTAGTTCCTCTCCATCATAAGTATATACTGTATTTAATAGTCCATAGTTGTAACATGTCCTTACTAAGTTGGAGTTAGTTTTTGGTTGTGTAATCAGTTTAATATAACCTTGTAATTTTTGGGTTAAATAATCCTGGTTGGGATCTTGAGTTGTAGTAGATCTGGGTTTAAGGTTTAAAAATGTTTGGATGTTGCATATATTTTCTATATAGGTTCGCGTAATATGGTTATATGTCCTTTTGTCATGGTGTAGGCTATCCGCGTATGTAGAAGTTTGTGGTTCTATAGTCAATATGTTTTTTGGTGTTGGCCTTGGGGTAAATGGCTTTTCGAATAACTTGTTTAAGTTTGAGTTATTATGTTTTTCACTAACTCGTTCGCTTGTACCTGCAGCTGTATTTAAACAAATGTTATGGGTTTTTAGGTGTTTCCCAACGTCACCTTTTAGCTCTGGATTTTTTCTGTCTTCCGATCGACATAGCTCCGCATTTTTATAGTCATGCTGCTGACT
>NW_006239227.1:547161-547365 GCF_000226075.1 Solanum tuberosum
CGCGAGTCGTGAAGTGGCTCGTGAAGGGGAGCCTTGTTTTGGCACCCTTCTAGAGCCTACTGCCTAGCCACCACGGGTGGCACCACAGCTCGTGGTGACCACCACGGGTCGTGAAGACCCTCGTGGACTCTAATAGCATGTCTTTTGTATTTAATTCAAAGTTATATATTTCTTCTATAGTTAATATCTTATCCCATATTTGTA
>NW_006239227.1:547423-577150 GCF_000226075.1 Solanum tuberosum
CTTATATGTGATCATGTTTCCTTCATTATTAAATCTTGTTACTACTATCGGTGTTTTTAATTTTTCCCATTTATCTTCTGGTAAACAATTGTATTTACATATATTAGCTTCTGCTCCCGTATCTATCATTGGTGTATAATATCTGTTGTAATATCCCTCTATTATTATCTTTGCAAGTATATATATTTTCATATTTTTATCCTACTAAAGTTCTTTTTATTATTACTCTTTTATTTTCATAATTTATTGTTAATTGTTTGTCTTCTAGATTATATGGTTTTACTTGTTCTAGCCATTTTATTCCTAAAGTGATATTTTCATTTCCTTGATATATTTTAAATTTTATTACTATTGGTACTCCTCCAATGATTATTTCTTTTTCTGTAGTTTCTTCGGTATACATTAATGCTTTTGGTAGTTCGGGGCATGCTTGCTCAGTAGTTATTATTTCATCTTCCGTCATTAATTCTCTTGTAATATAGTTTTCTTCTTGTCCTGTATTTATTAATATTAAATATTTTCGTTGTTCCATTATTCCTGTTATGTAATAATGATGTGGTTTTATATCATCTTCCATTGTTTTTTGTGGAGTTTTATCTATTCTTTTTTAGGTACTCATTTTTGATGATATTTGTGGTATATTTGTGTTTATTCTTTTTGATGTGCTTAATCTTTATTTTACTATTTCTAAATCTTCTTCTATGTCAATTTCATTATAACTATAGTCATTTTTGTCTATGACTGTGACTATTCTTTTCAAAAGGATTTTTTCCTAATTTTTTTTATTTTTATTTTATTTTTATTTTTTTTGCTGTTATTTTATGTTTTGTTGTTAAAACATATAAGTTTTTACATCTGGCTGTAAATATTTTACTTCCCGGGGCTAGTTCTATTCCTGACATTTTCCAATATAATACTAATGATTTATCTATATTTCTGTCATTTATTACTACTGAGTAGTTAGCACTTATTATAAATTTAAATTTTTGGTATATGAGGTTACCTTTTACTATCACCCTACGCCCACCTTCCATCCCCACCCAATGCCTCTTCTTATTTTTCACAGGCAACCATCTTCTTCTTCTTGTCGTACAGGTTCCTTAACGTCTTAGCTATCTATTCATGTAATCAAAATCATAATTAAATCACCCAGTTGTTACCAGATTTCCCTAGACTTTACTGACTCCGATTTTGTCCAAATCTGGACTAGGTTAGGAAATCCAAAGTTACTACTCAAAAGTTTTCTGACTCCAATTCTATTCCATTGACTTTTCTATAACGACGAGAACATGTCGTTACAATAGATACCAATTTACCCATCACTCGTCCCCGAGTGACAAACTAGGAGAAAATGGCTAAAGCAAGAATAGAGTAGTATCTGAATCGTCGAATAATTGGGGATACTTGTCCCACATACTTTTTCTGTCGACTCTCTGCTGCTAGAAGCTTAGATTGGATACTTCTTACCTTACCCTGAACATCTTTCACCAAATCAACTCTCAAAGGTTTTACATCTTCAACCTCAAACCAACCAATTGAACACCTACACATCTTCCCATATAATGCCTCAATGAAGTCATCTCAATAATCGAGTGATAAATATTATTGTATGTAAACTTAACAACAACAAAAGCGATTCCCAACAACCACCAAAGTTGATCGTACACGTGTCTACAACATGTTATCAAGGACCTTGACACAATCATTCGGACGAATCCTTTAGCACTTAAGCATGATAAAATTCCAAGTCAATACTCGCTACAAATAGAAGTGAGCCTGAATTAATCAACACACACTCATAATACCCAACAACCATAGTTCTTAACAATAGCTTCATCCCACAACATAAATTCCCATGAGCTTAAGTTATAACAAATTTGATCTTTAGAGATCAGATATTCATAGAGGGATATGTCCAAGCATACAACCCCTCCAACAACACTATCGAAATGCTAGATTTAGTAATTGTAGATTACCTCTTAATAACTATAGAATTGGACCCAATGATCCCCACATTCAACCACACATAATCGATACATGACCTCGATGACTAGAGGAATATTAAGATTGCTAGACAGCCACAAATACGCATGGTAGCTCTTCTATAAATTCTAATAAGCAAGGTGGTACATGTAGAACCACTAAAATACTTTAACAACTCCAAGACAACACCAATTATATCATTTGAAATAACCAAATCTTCTCAATCTTCCCACTCAACCAAGAGAACATCGCAGGATTTGGTACCCCTGATCCACCCACAAAAGTGAAAACACTAGAGCATAGCTAGTGAATCATACTCACAACACTAACAACCATCATAAACACTCCGACCTTTTACCTTATTATAAACCAACACTTTTAAAAATGAAACCTTTCTTAGGTACTTAACAATCAATAGTAGTAAACTTACGACTCACCCAGGTGTAAGTCCTTTCAAATGCTCAATACCGGATACAATTGATCATTTCTCACGTTGTCAATTCATACCTTGACAAAATACATCACCACGAATGTAGACTCACAACGAAAAATCTGAATTGTAACTTCCACCATATAACACAATCCCATTCTCTATCAAAATTAGCTTGTACGTTGAAGATTTTATGAATTCATGGATCACTGTTTATCATTGATCGCATTTCCATCGATCTTACCATATATTTCGCTAAAATTTCAATCATACTCATTACTAGACTCAAAAACAAAAACAAAGCACTTATCATCACACTTGGGCTAATGTATGTACACTCTTCTCTCAAGTCATTTCCAATAGTTTTTAACCAATTTGACGACTTGTGACACTATTACCATAGCCACAATAAAACGAATGAAATCACGTGTCTCTGAACCCAATTATCTACCCCTCTGAAGATACCTCTTTAGCCTTTGCAATCAAATAAAATATTCTTGCTCTCACCTCTCTCTAAAGGTTGTACGACATCCCACTATTTTTCTTTATTATGACTTTAGCTCTTTTAAATTCGATTTGAGTGGTGTCCCACCATCTATTAAAACTTTCCATACAACCACGTTACTCACCAAATATTAGAAACCCACAACCTTAGATACTCGCAAGTTGTAATACTGTACAAAATTCACTTAACCAACAATCTTATTATATGGTTGCATCCCATCACAATCCATCACGAACTCTTATTACCATTATGCTTATTCAACCTTGACTATCACTACGAAGTCAACCTTTTCATCAACATGACACCTCAAACTCAGGTATACTCATCAAAATCAAAGGACCAACCCAAATTTGTTTTTATATTTTTTTTTATACGCACTTTCTTGCTAAAATATTTCAATTTCCTTCACCCAAGTATACTCATTAGGACATTCCTTATCCATAAACTTGTCATTCCGGTATCAATCCACTCCTTTATGGTTCAAGATAAAATCACCAGTCCTCATACTACCCTCCTTCTTCTTAACAAACAAGACAAAAGCACCCCACGGGAAAGCACTGGGAAGGATGAAACCTTTATCATGAAGCTCTTGGTTTTCAGCCGTAAGCTCTCTTAATTCTGCTGGAGAGGGATGGAAATGGGGTGAGTGCCAGTTTCCCAGTCAATGCATAAATCTATATCTCTATCCGAAGGCATACCAGGCAAATCTGTAGGAAACACTTCCTTAAACTCAGACACCACAGGAACAGACTCAATAGAGGGAGACTCAACCTCAACATCCCAAACATAAGCCAAATAATCCAAACAACCCTGCCCTACTAGTTTCCTTGCCCGAATAAAGGATATGATCTTAACTAGCTTAGGCTTGTACACCCTTTCCAACTCTAATCTTTCTCTACCAGGGATCTCTAGAGTTACTGACTTAGTATTTCTATTAAGCCTGGTATAATAGGGGGACAACCAAGTCATGCCTAAAATTTTATCAAGTCAGTCATATCCAACATAACCAAATCAACCCAAATCTAAAAATCCATAAACACAACAGGATAACACGATATATATGGGTGACTATGACTGACTCTTCAACTGGGGTAGAAACTTGGATGGGGGAATCAAGTATATCACAAACCACATCAAATCTCAAGGAAATTAAACTGACACATACGAATAAGTAGAACCCGGATCAAACAAAACAATATCCATCCTGGAAAAACATAAAACTGAGCCTTGTCCTCTTGACGGGAAACCTCCTTGCCTGGCTGCACTACTCCTCTACCTGCATTACCATTTTCCCGGCCTCCACGACCTCGCTGATTTCCTCCTAGTATGCCAAGGTTCTCCACAATTTTAACACATTTTATAACTTATATTTGATTGCTGAACATTGAATTAGATCGCAGGGGTTAGTTCAAGTGCGATTCAGGGTCCATAATTGTGACTAGGGGAAAATAGAAGAGACATGGCTGAGATTCTGTTTCACCCTGTCCCGCTCTAGCGGGAGAAATCCCACACTAGCAATGTCATCGTGGCGGGGAAAATCCCGCCCCAGCGGCCCTGACGGATATAGAACCCCTGCCAACAATTTCTGGGGTTCCTCTATTTTCTATATTTCCCCTAGATTTCCCGGCTATAACTAGGCATTTAAGAAAATCCCTTTAGCTAAGACAATCGTTGTCAACCCTCCCGATCAACCCAACAAAGTACGCACTTTAGAATCCTTTTACATCGCTTCAACATTACCACACACATATCCCTAGGATATACCCAGACTCTCACACGGTTATCAGTTGGTCGCAACACACGTCCTTGTTTCTCGTTTACGAACCACGTCGTAATTTATCTAGACCCTTGCACCTAATCTCATGATGACTTTCTTTTCACAACAGGTTTCACGACACTCAAGCAGTTACAACTTGCAGATAAGTCCAAATTCTTTAATTAGTTCGTTCCACAGCCGACCGTTACTTATCATCTATGCCTTATACCGCCTCTAATGCTGAATACCAATTGGAACCTTCCCAGTTCCAATTAACTTGCTTGTGTCCCTTCAGCCGGGACTACGACATCTAGTTCACTTCGTTGAGATACCAATTGGAATCGGGAGATACCATTTAGACTCAACTCATACCACAAGTGACAATAGTAGCTAGCGAGCCCCACAAAACTGCTAATTTCAATCATAGAATTTGGTTGAACCCAATTCTTAACCGCCTCAATCTTTAACTGATGGTAACTAGACCTTTAATCAATCTTAGAGAAAACCGATACACCTTGCAATTGGTCATAAAGGTCATTTATCCGAGGCAATTGATACTTGTTCTGAATGGTGACTTTATTAAGCTGTCGATAGTCTATACACATCCTCTCTTGCTAGTGATGGTGTTACCACTTTTGTTGCCCTAGTTCGCACCATAGAATGAAAGAGGAAACATACCAATTTGTATCACCCAGATACCAATTGGATTCAAGTCATAGCACGAAGGAGTAGAAAGAAGTGAGTTTTTCCTAAAGTCCTATAGCCTATTGTTGACACCTAATTTTGGACCTTCACAATATATATTAATCATCGAGCTTCTTAAATTTCAAACAATTTGAAATAATTGATTTTATAAAATTCAAAATATTTTTCAAGTTATTTTAAATAGTTTTGTCACTTTGTATAATTTTTAAGTAATATATATGTTTTAAATAATTATGTATATAATTAGTATATTTTATGAATATTCAAAAGTTGTCTCAAAAAAATATTTTGTTTTAATTGAATATTTGGTTAATTATTTTTGTTATACAAGAGTTTGTATTTTAAATTACCTAGTTTATAATTAAGTTAATTATTTTATTTCGTTGACATTAAGAAGCTCATTAATTAATTCTAATTAATTCATCATATTTAGTTTTAAGCCAAATCAACGATTAAGTTCAATTTGTCTAAGTTCTTAAATTCAATTGGCTATAATTTTAAACAAATGAGTCAAATTTTCAATTCCAATTTAACCTCCTTCTTACTTCACACTAAGCCCATTTGTGATAGACTAAACTTGGGCCTATTTCTTCATTCCAATTCAATATCCATTGCCAGCCCATGAAACTCCAAATATTCCTAGTCCACTATTTGCAATTCATCCGTCCCAATACTTCAATACCAAAGAAACCCATCAGCATTTCAAATCCAAAACAGACTCATCCCACAACCAATTCCAATACAACGTACAACAGCATATACCTGACCCCACCCCTATACTTTGCTTCTTCTTCTTCACGCCGAAAATCCCGGCAAAATCAGAAAAAAATTGTGATTCTGGCCCGTCAACATCGGAGCCTACAACAGCCATCACGTCGCCGTCCTTTCTTTAGAAATTTCTCATCCCTTCACTGTTGCCTCGAAAAAGGGCATTTGAATTTGAATTTCAGATTCAAAAATCTGTTCGTTTCCCACCTAAATCGACCCCAAAATCGTCTCAACTTTCCTTATAAATAATCCTTTACCCTCAGTGATTAAAGGTTTTTTTTTTCGGAGATTGGATTTTATAGTGTAATAGTATTCTGTAATTAGAGTTTCTGAGGTTGCTATTTTGGAACTCAGAATTCCTCGTGTGGTGGTCGACCTTATCTCAGTTCACTGCTCCAAAGAAGGTGACTTTCTCTCTTCTCCTATCTCATATTGGTCAATTTTACACTCAATGAATTATCTGTGTATTTGTTCTGTTTGAGTTCGGGTTAATCTGGCCATATGTAAAATAGGACAGAAGTGGCCATGAACATGTTTTCATTTTGAACTTCCAGTCACTGATGCGTTTTCTTATATATATATTATAGATGACTTTGTTATATTAATGTTGTATATAATTATTCATTGTCTTTGTGTCTTATGTATGCTATTTTATATTCATGAAGCATTCCATTCATCTTATATGTCTAAATCTATTTGGAAAGTGTCCTAACTTACACATTGATTTAAATCTTCTAGAAATGTTGTCTCCTTTAAAGTTATGTTTCCTATTCGAATTCATAAATTTCATGTCATAGTCTCTGCATAATTTCTTTTCCCATTCACTCATCATTATTGAATTTTTAATTGGCAAGCTCTTTGTTACATTTTCATCACTGCTACTTTGGGATATTGGGTCATTGAAGTGTCATGCTACTGTTATCACTATGTTTGCTATTACTACAACATATTTGGTGCTATATGTTTAGAGTTATCAATTGATAGATCACTGCTTAAGTTCTTTGACTTATTTTTCTCTTTCTTCGTTCTCATATATTGATTGAGCTGGACCAATATTATATTTTTAATAAGAGTTGTGCCTTCAAGATGTGGGTCTTGTTGTGAATATGTATTTGAGATAAAATGTCTCCTCAGAATTCCCTTACTACTGTTTTCCGAAACATCATATCAATTTGAGCATTTTAATGATTTTGGTCTTGTATTATAGCTTGTTAGGCATTGGGTGGATTATGCATTCTCATGGGTATATGTATTTACAGATAAGATTCTTTTTATTTTGTTTTGCTAAGATATGATCGTAGTTAAGTCATGATTGTTTCCTCGGTTCATTTTGCATCTTTTCTAATCCTTATTTTATTTTTATTATTTCATGCGACACCAATCCGAGTCCATTTTGGACTCCTCTTTGCATATCATTAAGTTGGACTATTTTCGAGTCAGCCACATCTTGTTCGAGTTGCTGGAAAGTTAAATTATAGGTCTCGAAAAGTCGAAAGTGGGCTGTATACATATTGTATACAGCAGTATACACTCATTATACAGAGATATACATGTCAAAAACGTAGGAATACAGGGTTGAGGCGAAATACATGTGTTTGGAAGCAAGAAATGCATGAAAAGGGTTGATATACACGTTAATATACACTAATATACATGAGGTGTATACAAAAACGGGTTTAGAATTAAACCCCCCAAAAATTGCAGCAGGCCCAAAAAGGGCCCAAATTTAATCTCTCATTTACTCTTAAATTATTTAATTGTGATTATTTATTATGTGTTTTTATTCAACTCTAACTTTAGAATTATTAATTAACCTAATTAGGCTTCCCAAAAGATAAGTTATTTTCTTTGTGTTGATTAACTTTTAATATATATATATATATTTTTATTAATCAAATATGTTGATCAAATTATACTTTCTAATTAAGTTAAACCTTTTGTTCTTAAAATATATGTTTTAACGCCTCTTCACTTAATCATTTTATTCATTTTAAAATTGTTTTTAAGTTAAAGTGTTTTTCTCAAATAAACTTTAAAAATGTTAGTCAAAACCTTTTCAATTAATTAAAAAAAAAATACTTACTTAGTCATTTTCTCAAAAAGGTTAGTCAATTAATTAAAAATGGTTTTCATGCTTAAATTTTTACCAATTGAGTTTAAATCATTATTCTTAAAAATGAGTCAAGTAAATCCTAATTAATCTAGTTGTGTCAAAATTCTATTCACATGCAATTTAATGTTTCATTTTTGGGTTCCTTTCTCTAAAAAAAATAAAAATAAAAAAATGCGTCATTTATTTAATTATTTCCTTAATCAAATATATTATAAGTTCTTTTTTTTTTATGTTAAATCATTATTTTTTCTAAAAATAGTCAAATATATTTTAGTCAAGTCGCAGGTCAACTGCATGTTAGCGGACAGTTCGAATGCTTAAACCCTTCTCGAAATGTAAATTGAATCCCGAACCCTTTTTGGTATTTTCAAATAATTTTTTCTGTTTAAATCTTTGAAAATTATAAGTTTTCTTGATTTCTTTAAAAAATTAAGTGGCGACTCTTTTTTGAGTATTTTTCTCAAATTGTTTTACTTAGAACTTTTCAAAAAAATGATTTTTTCTAAATGTTAGTAAAATTACGGCACAATAGAAATGGCGACTCCGCTAGGTACTTAATTAGGTTCTAACCATAAGATTTGATTGTTTGACTAATTGTTATTAATTGCCGAATTGTTTATTTGTCCTTCATGTGTTTAAATTGCTATAAACTGTTGCATTCATGGCATAACATATTCCGTCAGACGATGTTTATTTTTTATTTTCCACTTAAAGGACGATTATGCGGTCCACAGTCGTTCGTTAACCAAATTGTTCTCGGGACACCCTAACGAATGTAGTTGACTACTGGATAATCAACAGTCGTTAACTGTCCCAGCCCAAGTAGTCCGTTTGGGTCACCAATCCACTATAAAGAAAGTCCACTCTTAGTCAAGACTAGTGTAGAGCCAAATTCAATCCTGAAATTTAACGTATTGGCTTAAGATGACCCAACACCCAAGGCGTGTTGGGCCCATTAGAGAGACCACCTTGAGTCCAAACTGACCCACGACCTAGATGGACGATCATATTTATGTGTTTAAATTTGAAGGTTGCATACGTCGTTTGGCACACCATTGTTCCTTGGGGTTGAGAGTTTTATAGCTTATTCTAGTAAAATAAATGAGCTTTACAAGTTACTAGTTCATCCAAAGGCGTTGGACATCCAGAGACGACCAGAAATCAAGGACGAATGACCTTCTATGGAAGCATAGTTTAGAATTGTACCCCTGCGTGGGACTGATTATTTGTATTCCATATTTCCCATTATGTATCCTCATTTAGTTTATTCATAAATATTGTATAAATCTGGGTTTTGGGGGCAATGAAATGTTTCAAATGACGTTATACATCCTTCAAATCGTTAGGCCTACCCTTGGCACAAAAGGGTCACATACCTGTTTAGAACGCGTAATATTTGTTTATGTGTTATAACTGTTTGTGTGAATATGTTGCTTCATTTGGAGATATTCTAGCTCACTCTTTTTTGAATATTTTTTAGAACCCCTAAGCACAAATATCAACTCATTATCGAAAGTACGTCCAAATACTCTTCGAATCTTTAGTTTCCCAATAAATTCGAATTTCATTTTTTAAATCCTACTATCTCATACCAGAAAAAGATTCACCGTCTCAAATCAAAAGAGATTCAAGGGTCAAACTACGTAGGACCTGAATTCTCCCTCGTGAGATACGTAGGCAACCTTTTAAGGTTCGGTCCCCATTTTTGAGAAATTTTATCTTTTCAACTCTTGCAATGAGATTCGAATTTAATTCATCTCAATAAAAAATCAGAAGTATGTCAATTAAAGATACAGTCGACTTTCTCCCGACTCAAATCGACATTTCTGATTCACTGAGCTCAAAATCAAATAGACAAATTCATGTCTATTTAGTCATTTCTCTAAATATGTGGGCTAGTTTATCTTCAAGTAGAGCAAATCTTACGTGTTTGCAACCATATGTGTGATATCTTGCGCTATTTATCACCTCCAAACACTAACACATTTACCTTTTGAGTTATTTTTCTGGCTGAACACCCTTATTTTACAAGATCTAAGACTCCCAAAGATTCCTTCCCCGATCAAAATTCGCAAAAAGGAAAGGCAGTAATGGGTGATAACAATGAAGAGATTGCCCTGACTGATGTTGTTGTGGCTCAGCCCACTGTCGCTGATTAAAATGAATTAATTATGCAATTGATGCAACAGATTATCGAAATGAGGGTTGAAATGCAAAGAAGACAAGATCTACCGAATCTAACTTTTTTGGTCAACTCTCCAGGAGATGGAAGACCTCCACTCCACTTTCCTCCTCCAAGCGCGGAACATGTTCAGAATCTACCCTCTAACCCCGCTCAAAATCTCCCAATCATCGACCTAATTGCCCCAAATCCCCATCATGCCTCCGTCTCTTACCAAGCACCACCTCCTCCTCAAGGTACCAACCCTCAAACCTTCCCCCCTCATCAAAATGACAACCCGCAAACTTGCCTTCCTTATCAAAATCAAAATGTCAACAATCCACAAACCTTCCCCCATCACCAAAATCAACATACCAACCCCCAAATTTCCCCAAATTTACCAAGCCACTCAAAATACCCAGAATCCCTCTATTGTTCCGCCATTGCCTCAAAAGACTACTTTTAAAATTCCAATTCCAAATGAACCCTATGCCAACTGTTCCGAGATTGATCACTATGAGGAACGGGAGAGAGAGTGGAGGTGAAAGGAAGAGGCAACCAAGATGAATATGAAAGAAGAGATCAGGAAAGCCATGAAGGAGCTGCAATATATTCTTGAAGTCGATGGGTTGAGTTATGAGGTTTTGTGCATTCATTCAAATCTGGACCTCCCGGAAGGGTTTAAAGTGCTAAAATTTGACCGTTTCGGAGGAACAAGGAATCCATTGGCGCACCTGAGAGCCTATTGTAACCAACTCGTAGGAGTTGGCAGGAATGAAGCCTTGTTAATGCGGCTCTTTAGCCGAAGTTTAAGTAGAGAAGCGTTGGAGTGGTTTAACTCTCATGAGACAAAAAAATGATCTAGCTGGAATACACTAGCTAAGGATTTTGTCGAACGATTCGCCTACAATGTGGAGATTGTTCCTGATCGCTATTCTTTGGAGAGAATTAAGTGGTAATCCACTGAAAGCTATCGTGAATATGCGTATAAATGGAGGAAAGAGGCTGCCCGGGTTTGACCCACTATGTCTGAGAAGGAGATCGTTGAAGTTTTCATACGCATTCCAGAGCCAGAGTATTATGACAGGATAATGTTGCTCATTGGAGCAAATTTGCGAAGATAGTCAAGGTAGGTGAGGCTATCGAAGATGGGGTTAAAACTGAAAAGATTTCTCGCGTTGCCACCCCAACCAATCTTGAGAATTGTTGAAAAGAAGAGAGAGGATGTGTCTTTTATTTCCTGCGCATCTGATGGAAAAGGACATTTCAGAAAACCCTCACCTTACAAAGGTTATCCTCGAGCTCCACAAAATTCACATCAAGCTTGTTATACCCAATCAGGTTATCAAACTCCACCTGCGAGTTACCAAATTCTACCTCCTAATTACCAAACTCCACCTGCGAGTTACCAAATTCCACCTCTTGTTTACCAAACTCCACTTCCACATTACCAAAATACCCATCCATATTACCAAGCTCCACCAGTTAATTGTTCAAATATCCAATCAAGTTACCAAACTCCACTCCCGCACTACCAAAATACCCCTCCTAGCTACCGAGCTCCACAATACCTAAATTTCCAAATGCAAGCACCATCTCACCAAAATCCTCTAAACTACCGTCAAGTACATTCACATCGAGGAAATGATTGCAATCCTTCTCGCCCAAATCTTGAGAAGAAACCTTCTAGAGTCTTTAATCCTTTGGTTAAGAGCCAAATACAACTTTTTGAGAGATTGAAATCAGCTGGCCTGATACAGACAATTGATCCAAAAAATATCAGTGTCAACTCAAAGCTTTATAGATCCGATCTTCACTGTGCTTACCATTCAGGAGGTGCTGGGCATATTACTGAGGATTGTATCAACTTGAAGCATAAAATTCAAGACTTGATAAATCAAAAGGTCGTCACTCTTCAGACTGCCACTCTTAATGTCAATAGTAACCCCATGTCGAATCATGGAGGGGTAATTATTAATATGGTTGAAGTCGAAGAAGATTTGAATGTAAAGAAAGTTATAATCTTAGCCAACCCTGAAAAGCTTGAGAAAGTTGTAGCCTCTCCAATCAAAAGAGAGAAATCCAAATTTGTGATCATGGCACCTCATCAAGCTTTTGCTTTAGTGTCGAAAGAGGGTCAGAGCAAGCAGAAGATCGATCAAGCTTTTCCAAAATCATTGCCTCACTTATATCGGTCTTTTCCAATGCAAAATGGTCTAGTGGAAGGAATAAAAAATTTATTCAAAGAAGGTGATATTGTGCTTGAAGAGATGATCGAGACACCAGTCATACCAGACAGCGAGTCAAAGGATAAAATGCCTAATTGGACATCCACTTCGCTCTTGATTCCTCGCTCGTCTTGGTAGACATAAACATTTTTTTATGTTATTTCCAAAATTGGCGGTGTTCCAAATGAGGCTCGAGACCCATCTTTTACTCTATTTTTGCCTCACTATATTTTAATCTCCCTCCTCATATTTTGAAAAAGACAATGATTTATCGTCATGGCCTAAGTTCCAATTTTCTTGTTTCAAATGAAAACCTCATTTAATGCGGAAATTCGCTTTACTTGCCTTATATTTGCTATCTAATACTATTTGTCTATGATTTCAGTGAAAATATTTTCAAATCTACCAATAGCATGTCCTGTCACAAGCTGAATGAACAAAATGGGATAGATGCAGATGAATTTGAGGACAACAATGAAATAATCATGGTACCTAAACACCTGGTTGAGGAATCCAAACAGTTCGAGAATCATGATGAGCCGAATTCAGAAAAGATCTGATTAGTGAATTAGGAAAATGATGAATGCATCAAAGAAATCAAAATTAGTGCTTATCTAACAAAAGCACAGGAGAGAGAACTCATCAATTTGCTTAAAGAGCACATTGATACATTCGTTTGATGACATTACATGGTTGAGCGTGAACATTGGATCTCACAAGTCATCAAGCTACTTAAATGCTGTTAAAAGATACCATGTTTGAAGACTCGATTTCTATCTTTTCCTTGTAACCGCCTTTATTTGCTTGTAATCCTTCATGCTTAGAATTTATCCCTCTGTAATGAACTACGTCTGACCTGAATTTTCAAGAATGAGATACGTAGGCGGCCTATGTCGGCCTCGGTCACCCCTTTATCCCTTTTTTAATGTTTTCTTTTGTGCTTGAACTACGTTCGACTTGAATTTTCAAGAATGAGATACGTAGGCCGCCTTCGGCCTCAGTCGTTTCCTCGTTTAATTTCTTATTTTTGGTAATCCTCAAGAGGGGAACAACGTTTGACCTGATTCCTGCCTCAATGAGATACGTAGGCGCCACAACGGCTAGGTCATGTCTTCCATAAGATTTCTACTTTTCCTTTACAATAGAAACTAAGATAGAATTTTTGAGAGGGACTCGAAAATTCTCAAGAAGATGATCTCAGTCAAGACTAAAGATACATTGAGAATCTCAACTGGGACAGAATTTTTGAGAAGGTCTCAAAAATTCTACAAGTCATATATCAACAGTTTGAGATATCCCAAGACATCAAACTGGGACAGAAGTTTTTTATGATGGCATCAAAAATTTCTTCAAGCATCACTAGAAGATTGTAGTAAATTTCAAAATTTTCAAGCGTGATTAAAAATTTAAGGCTAATTTCAAATTATCGTCAAAGTTCATAGTCAACTGATGCAATCTCCGACACCTTTGAATTTCAGAGTCAACTACAAAACTTCTCGATTATAGTTGATTTCGAGAGAACCATGTCAGAAATTTTCCAAGCTTTAAGGATTTTTGAATTCTCCAGAACAAGCTATCGGACACACCAAAGTTTTGAACCAATGACGTTCATTTAAGCTTGACGTGACATGCCACTTGGCCATCTTTTTCAATTACAGCTTTTTGAAAACCTTTTTCTTAAACATTTTATCTATATGTTTCAAATATTTTTGCACAAAAAGTTTTGTCTTATCTATCGAGAAGCAAGAGATCAGAGCGATCAACTGAAGATAGCAAGACAAGGAGCAAGCGATTGAAGAAGTCAATACAGATCAGTTTGTTTTAAAAACTAACAATTTTTCTGTGGATGCAGGTCTATAAGAATGCCTCAAGTTCATCATATTTCTCCATTAAACGAATATGGAGAAGTCAAAAGGGTGAGGAACTCCCCAAAATTGACAAACTTTTCTGTGGATGCAACATCAAGAACGTTTGAAGACTATTCACGGATCTCGTTGATATCAGACGCGGTAATGTGAACTACCATGAGGGACAACGTCTTTACCACCCGGATGGAAATTCCTAGAATATTATCAAATGAGATAATACCATCACCCAGAGGGACATCATGTTATTCTATCAATGGAATATCTTCATCCTACCAACGGATCTTCATTTTCATTAACATCATCTTACCGAAGGATCTTCATTATCATTATCCTACCAATGGATCATCGACATTATCCTACCAATGGATCTTCAACATTATCCTGCTAATGAACTAACATTATCCTACCGACGGATCTTCTTCATCATAATCGTTATCCTATCGACGGTTCTTCATTATCATCATCCTACCAATGGACCTTCATCAGTATTATCCTATCAATTGATCATTGTCAATCATCCTATCGATGGAGCATCATCATCATCCTATCGATAGAGTAGCATCACCATCATCCTATCGATGGAGCAGCATCATCATCCTATCGATGGAGAATCATCATCATCCTATCGATGGAGTAGCATCATCATCCTATCATTATCGTCATCCTATCAATGATGAATCATTATCCTATCAATGGAGTATCAACATCATTATCCTATCGATGGAGCATCATCATCATCTTATCGATGGAGTAGCATCATCGTCCTATCATTATCATCATCCTATCGATGAAGCAACATCGTACTATTATCATCGTCATCCTACCAATGGAGCATCAACATCATCATCCCACCGACGGAGCATCATCATCATCCTGTCGATGGAGTAACATCATCCTTTCATTATCATCATCTTACCAATGAAGAATCATCATCATTATTTTCATTTGCAAGAACGTCATCAAGAGAGTCATCAACATATTACATCAGTTTATATTTTATTACTTCGTCATCAAAATGAGAGTACATTGAAGATTATATTACAAATACAAAATATGAGCTTTATTTGCTTTACGTCAGAATAGAGGAAGCTGACGTCAAATGTCCAAGTAGAACAATTAAGTGTCAACACGATAAAAGACACTATCTCCCCATTTGGAATTACATTTGAGTTTTATCTCAGTCATTGTCGAGATCATCCAAGATGATGAATTCTCAAGCAAACCACAGGTGCGGACGACATAAAAAAAAAGCAGCACAACGTGGAACTTTTTCTTAGCAGTGAACTAGGACATAGTCCAAAGAGGAATGTCAAACTCTTAGGTCGCGAGCTGAGGAACGACTTCCACCACAATAAAACCACACCTCTATCAGAAGGCATGTGGGTTCTCTTTAAGTTTATCGGTTTCAGTTTCGTATCCAAAAAATTTAAACGTTCACCGGAGACATGTTTCCAATCTTAATTACAATGCACCAAGAGCTTTGAAAATTATGTCCGTGTGAGTTCTTATTTATGGGTGTGAAGCATGCCACATTCATGGCTAAGAGGTTGCAAGCCTTCTTTTCATACTCGACTTACTTTGTCACTCTTCCCAACCGAAGGTTATCTTAGCATAAGAGATTTCCTTTTCAATCGATCGAGTCGAACTAGAAGCAGCCTGATTCCCTAAGTTGAGGATATATAGGCAGGATCAGTGTTGAAAACTCGGTTGTAATCCGACATTCTCTCTTAAATCTTATTCTCGAGCATTCTGGTTCCTTCATAATTCAGTACCAAAATAGCTTCGAATTCTTTATGAATCGTGCGTTAAATCAAGCGTATCGAACTACAAGTGACCCGAATTCTCATATAGCCTGAGATATGTAGGAAACCAGATACTGGGTTCGGCCATAATTCCTAAAGTCCGTACCAAAAAATTATTTTCTTAAGTATGAAGATGTGGTTGGTCGAAATTGGATTTGTCAATTTCATTTGCCTTGGATTTTTTTTCATCAATCCAAATCAAACGAGGGACAGTTGTTAACACCCAATTTTGGACCTCCACAATATATATTAATCATCGAGCTTCTTAAATTCCAAACAATTTGAAATAATTGATTTTATAAATTCAAAATATTTTTCAAGTTATTTTAAATAGTTTTGTCACTTTGTATAATTTTAAGTAATATATATGTTTTAAATAATTATGTATATAATTAGTATATTTTATGAATATTCAAAAGTTGTCTCAATTTTTTTTTTTGTTTTAATTGAATATTTGGTTAATTATTTTAGTTATATAAGAGTTTTGTATTTTAAATTACCTAGTTTATAATTAAGTTAATTATTTTATTTCGTTGACATTAAGAAGCTCATTAATTAATTCTAATTAATTGATCATATTTAGTTTTAAGCCAAATCAATGATTAAGTTCAATTTGTCTAAGTTCTTAAATTCAATTGGCTATAATTTTAATCAAATGGGTCAAATTTTCAATTCCAATTTGACCTCCTTCTTACTTCACACTAAGCCCATTTGTGATAGACTAAACTTGGACCTATTTCTTCATTCCAATTCAATATCCATTGCCAGCCCATGAAACTCCAAATATTCCTAGCCCACTATTTGCAATTCATCCGTCCCAATACCTCAATACCAAAGAAATCCATCAGCATTTCAAATCCAAAACAGACCCATCCCACAACCAATTCCAATACAACATACAACAACATATACCTGACCCCACCCCTATACTTTGCTTCTTCTTCTTCACGCCGAAAAACCCGGCAAAATCAGAAAAAAATTGTGATTCTGGCCCGTCAACATCTGCGCCTGCAACAGCCATCACGTCGCCGTCCCTTTTTTAGAAATTTCTCAACCCTTCACTGTTGCCTCGAAAAAGGGATTCAAATTCAAAAATCTGCTCGTTTCCCACCTAAATCGACCCCAAAATCGTCTCAACTTTCCCTATAAATAACCCTCTACCCTCAGTGATTAAAGGGGTTTTTTTTTTCGGAGATTGGATTTTATAGTGTAATAGTATTCTGTAATTAGAGTTTCTGGGGTTGCTATTTTGGAACTCGGAATTCCTCGTGTGGTGGTCGAATAGCTCATTCATGCTCGCCTTATCTCAGTTCGCTGCTCCAAAGAAGGTGACTTCCCCTCATCTCCTATTTCATATTGGTCAATTTTACACTCAATGAATTATCTGTGTATTTGTTCTGTTTGAGTTCGGGTTAATCTGGCCATATGTAAAATAGGACAGAAGTGGCTATGAACAGGTTTTCATTTTGAACTTCCAATCACTGATGCGTTTTCTTTTATATATTATTGATGACTTTGTTATATTAATGCTATATATAATTATCCATTGTCTTTGTGTCTTATGTATGCTATTCCATATTCATGAAACGTTCCATTCATCTTATATGTCTAGATCTATTTGGAAAGGGTCCTAACTTACATATTTTCAAATATTTTTTCTGTTTAAATCTTTGAAAATTATAAGTTTTCTTGATTTCTTTAAAAAATTAAGTGGTGACTCTTTTCTAAGTATTTTTCTCAAATTGTTTTACTTAGAATATTTCAAAAAAGTGATTTTTCTAAAGGTTAGTAAAATTACGGCACAACACCTCTCGAAGAAAAGTACGGGCGTCATCGTACTGTTCCACAAGACTCAACTAGACTCGTTTTGGTACAATGAGATCAACAAACTTAGGGCTCTGATACCAACTTTGTCACGACCCAGACCATCGTGATTGACACCCACACAAACCCTCCGGTGGGAGAACCATTACTACAACCCAAACAAACAAATTTTATGAAAACTAAGACATTTAAAGATACGAAAGCAGGTTTAAACGACTATAAAAAAATGGAGTCCCCATAAAATCTAAGGTTTTAACAAACAACTAACTAAACTAATGCGGAAGAACAATCTCTAGAACCTGAAAGTCATTGTACCAAAACTCTACTAACGACAAGGAGTACAACCCAAAAACTAAACAACACCTTAAATAAAAGTCGGAATCTGAAAAGAGTGGACTTAAACAAGAAAGATCCATGGCAGCCTGAAAGAACTGGCCCACCCTTGAATCCGGTCACGCTCAATTGTCACCTAGCTGAGGTCTATCAATAACCACTTGAAGATGTCCTGTACTCAACAAAGAACGAGCAAGTGCAGTATTAGTACACAACCACAGTGTACTGGTAGGATCACGCGGCTATCCCATTAAGTGCAAAATGCATAAGTCATTACAACAATATAATAACATGCATACACCGAATATACACAATATCGATATCATTTACAAACAACGAATAATTTCACATTTATCAAGATATACAGTTATGTCAAATCAATGGTACTCTCATGGAACCCACACCCAAACTGTTAGCATACCGGAACGTGATACCCGATCCAATGTTTATCCCGGAACGTGGCA
Organism: Solanum tuberosum; assembly: GCF_000226075.1. Taxonomy (NCBI): domain Eukaryota; kingdom Viridiplantae; phylum Streptophyta; class Magnoliopsida; order Solanales; family Solanaceae; genus Solanum; species Solanum tuberosum. The sequence goes on from NW_006239227.1 coordinate 566,364, forward strand.
ACCGATCCCATGTTTATGGCAGAACTTGGAAACCGATCTAATGTTTATGTTGGAACGTGACAACCGATCCAAGTTAGTGTGTTAGAACGCAACACCTGATCCATTCAATAAGCCACAATCACAATCACAAGTATATTCTCAAAATCATACAATCAAGTCATGATTCATGGCATTCATCATTCATCTATCCTCATCCACAAGTAGTGTGATCAATAGTGCAACATTCACATACATACACGTATTTTAATGAAGCAAGAACAAACATATATCACACAATCATGAAATCACAACCATCACCTACCTCGAATCAAAGCTTGAATCCCCTAATGCACTTGAATCTTCCCTTTCCGGATTCTTCCCACTTGTTCGTGGTCTAAAAGTATACAATTAACGCAAGGATCAACCATCAAAGGTCTAATTATCCGGATTATAACAAACCCAATAATCCTAGACCAAATCCAAGATCCTAATACCCAATTTAGGGGGTTTTCCACCATTAGTTTCAGATCAACCCCCCCCCCCCACACACACACACAATAATTACCTACGAATTTACATTCTATGGATCAAAAAATGGATTTAGGGGAGTGAAAACCTTACCTTTAGCCTCAAGAATGGTGGAAAACTGTCAAAAAAACCCTAGGGTCGTTCCTTAGCTCTCAAAAGTCAAAAAGTGCAGAATAAAATGGTTTTGGGTTTTATTTCCTACTTAAAGTCGCGTCTATCCTGATACAACGTGACCCATCCTGCTACAGCGTGACCCATCCCGTTACAACGGCATGCACAGAGACAAAACGCTAGAATTTGAATTCCAAGCCCCTATTTCACAACACACCTTCAACCCTTGACATTCAAAAAGCACTCGTTCACGCTAAGATCATTTTCGGAAGTTCTACTCGTCCAAATTCAATTCTGTAAAGTCATACGGGTTCCTTAACGTCTTATCTATCTATTCATTTAATCAAAATCATAATTAAATCACCCTGTTGTTATCATATTTCCCTAGACTTTACGAACTTCAATTTCGTCCAAATCTGGACTAGGTTAGAAAATCCAAAGTTACTACTCAAAAATTTTCTAGCCCCAATTCTTTCTCCATTGACTTTTCTATAACGACGGGAATAGGTCGTTACAGAGAGTGGTGCTACACGTCCTAGAGGGTTAAATATTTTTCACTATTTAGTAGCAGAGGTGTAAAATAGGTCACTATATTACTTTAAGTGTGTAACTCACTTTCCGAGACAAGTTCGGGGGTGAATTTATTAAGTTAAAATGTAAGCTCATAGTACTCCTTCAGTTTCTATTTAGCTGTCACAATTTTAGGTTTGACGTCCTGTAAGAAATTAGGTAAGTTTAGCATTGTACTATTATTTAGTTTTTCTTGAAGTCAAATTTTCAATAATTGAACATGAATTAATTTATCTTGATTAATCAATTTGACCGATGAACATGAATAAATTGCTTAGTTATCCTATATTGATCAAATTCATATATAATTTCAAGGATAATAACTCTCAAGGGTAAAATAGGAAGAATAATACTCCCTACTTTTCAAAATAATTGAATTGTTGGGGGTGTTTCACACTCTTTAAGAAAAGAAGATTAGGGCATAAATTAGACATTACTTTCTATTTTTATCCTTATTATTATTGTCAAATTAATCTTTAGAATAACTAAACATTAATCATACTCCCTCCATTTCAAATTAATTGAATTGTTGAGACATTTTTCATTTTTCAAATTAACTTAATTGTTCAATTTTCAAGACTACTTTTAAAATGTTCTTCCAATTTTACCCTTCGTTAGTTAGTAATGAAATTAGTTATTAATTAATGTTTTGTTATTTTAATCATAAATTTTACAATAATCAATTAGGGTAAAAATGGAAAGTTATGCCAAATTTATGTCTTAATCTTCTTTGTTTAAAGGATGTGAAACACCTCAACAATTCAATCAATTTGAAATGGAGGGAGTAATAACTAATTTCAATACTAAATAATTCAAAAATGTCTTGAACTCATCACATAGAAAATAATTCAAAGCCATTAAAGTTTCTTGAACTCATCACATAGAAAATCCAAATGAAGGGTAAACATGGAAGAATATTCTAAAAGTAGTCTTGAAGATTGAACAATTAAGTTAATTTGAAATATGAAAAATGACTCAATAATTCAATTATTTTGAAATGACGGGAGTATCATTTGATTTAGTTTACATACTTATGAGGTGTCCAATTAAGTAATTCTAATTGGAGTAATGTAGAACTTAATGCTTATTTTTGTGTTTCATATACTCTATTTGTCCTACAATACTTGTCCACAATTGACTTTGCATACTTCTTAAGAAACTATAAATAGAAAGGTAATCTTACTAATCACCCTTTAAATGTAATAAATACAATGTCTGAAAAATATAATAGAGAAATGACTATAATAAATGATAAGGGTAAATTAGGAACTAAGTGTAAATTAGTTCATTAATTTTGTAAAGTGGACAAATATTACTAAACATCCCAAAATCGTATAGTGGACAATTATTGCTGAGTAGTAATCAGTGTAATACAACTAAATTAAAAGTCAAACTCATTAGTTATCCTTAATGTAAAAACAAAAAAAAAGATGAAAGTTGGAATTGATATTTATACCACAAGATCAGCTATAAAACAAAGAAGATATTTATACCTGAAGAAAAGGTCACTTTTATAAAATGTTTGACCAACTTTCTTATATCAGTTTATTTTGAATTATTTAAAATATAAGAAACTCTTTTAGAAAAGTTAGTTGGGAGAATGGATTGTTGTTTGATCAATTAATTTAAAATAGACTTTTGAGTGATTTAGTGTTTCTAACAATTTCTTAAAAAGTATTTCTAAGTGTAATTTTTTTCAAAAGTATTTTTAGTAAAATTATATTTTTTTAGTTTCTGAAAATCAATTTCTGTTAATCTCAAAAGCAGTGGTTTTCTAGCTGGCAAAACTGACAGAACAAAAATCTATGCAAAACAAGTTTCTACTTGCTACCAGAAACACGTGATATAATGAGCATTAATTTCGTGATGAACATGAAATTACAATATTGTCCTTGTGATGAAGAAAATTAGTTGACGAAAATGAGCTTAAATACTCCTTATGGAATAAGAAAAAACACAAACTCACAACACTAACCACAATAAATCAGTTGCTTAATCCAAAGATCTTCAAAATGCCTAATGATATCACCTTTAACATTCTTCTAAAACTTAATGTCAAATCGCTTTTACGATTCAAATGCGTTTGCAAATCATGGTGCTCTTTAATTGAAGATCCCCAATTCATCAAGCAGCACTACGATATGTCTAAAAAGGATGTGAATCGTCATAAATTCTTCTTGACTGGTGGTGAATGGGAAAACAAGGACGACTATTTCTTCTCTATAGACACTCCACTTCAACATGATTCTGCTGCCTCTCTTATCGAGTCTCTGATTCCAGGAATCAATCATTTGAGTAGCGTAAGTTTTGTTAGTTCTTCTAATAATGGTATAATTCTTATGGTTTTCCCTTATGATTTTATCATTTTGTGGAACCCGGCCATCAGGGAATTAAGAAAAATTCCAAGCTCAATCCCTAAAATTAAAAAGTCAGGTAGAAAGCGGTTTCCTGCTATTTATGGTTTGGGCTATGTTTCGTCTATTGATGATTATAAAATAGTTAGAGTAGGGGGAAAAGATAACTCAAATGGTCATTTTGAGATCGATCTCTTTTCGACGAGAGATAACTCGTGGAAATTGATTGGCAAGTTTCCTCCGTATAACTTTTTCCGTGAAGGAGATATTGTTAGCATAGATGGTATCGTTTATATGATAGTGATGACAAATTTATCTGAAAGTGTGAATGAATCTACTATATTAAGTTTTTGCTTGGAGAAGGAACAATTTGAAGAAGTATTATTTCCAGATCGGATTCTAAGGTTCCAAAATCCAATTTTGCATGTTTTAGAAGAAAATCTTTGTTTGACTAGAATGCATGATTTAGCAAGTCGTGATTTTGAAGTTTGGCATATGAAAAAAGATGGATCAATGAGCACCACATGGAGTAAGATCTTGACGATTCCATCGATGTATTTATGGACGTTGCTTGAGGCGCGTGAAATTAATGAAAATTAATGAATACGTAATTTTTCTAAGATATAAAGGTGATTTCGAGGTCTACAATACAAATGGAGAGAGAAGCAAAATAGTTGAAGTTCCTGAGATTGATTCATTGTTTTACTACATCAATTGGATTGTACCGTATGTAGAAAGTTTGTTTTCTCCTAAACAAAGACAGATTCGACATTTTAAGAAGATGGATGCGTCAATACCATAAAAGAAGAGGAATGTAATCTTGAAAGAATAATTCAAACTTAGTTAAAACGCAAGGAGGGACATAAGATATACTCATAATCCTGTTGAATTTGGCTAGTTAACTTTTGTCTATTAATCATTTCATGTACTTTTGCATTTTATATTCGCATGATCAGATGATCTTGTATTGTTTTAACCTTCTTTTTCTTTGTTGTTTATCTAAATTAAATTTGACAAGTCTTAATGCAGATATTTCAAGATATACTTTTCAATTTTCGCATGTTAGATCAGTCAATTTTTTTTTAAAAATATTTTCTTTTTAGGAATACAAGTTTCATAAAAATGGAAAAAATAATTATCTCAAATAGAAGTAGAGAAATAAATTTTAGAAATAACATTCTATATATGATTATGTCAAATTCACCATCCAACACCTCATGCTCATAGTCACCCTAGCTATTCCCACTACCCCACATGGCCACACCCTTCTCCGCCCATGCCCACGCCCACCTCCCATAATGAGTATTTGTCTTGATCATATATAAATACTTTTCAAATAACTAATATTTCTGTCTTACATACTAAATACAAAAAATATGCAAGAAATCTACTTATTTTTTTTGAAAAACTTTTTTGCATGAAAAATGAATTTTCTTGTATACCGAACACACCCTAGATCCTTCATGGGAAAACTTGATAAGTGTTTTTCTAAATGAGTTAAATACTCTGCACCTATTCATAGTGTTTCCAGACTAAAAATACAAAGAAACATCATCTTGCCTAATTTGAAACTTTGACAGATTATCTAGTAATGCTTCAACATACTTGTTTACATACTAAATTAAGAAGCTTACAAATATTAGAGAACCAAAAGAATGAAACATATCATAAGTACTAGAAAAGAGAGGACACATAATATTTTTATTGAGTTATCAGTTAAACCATTAAGGAAATTTAAAATTGTTAATCGAAATGACAAGTTAATGGCCTAAAACACAAAATCATTTTCAAACTGATAACTAATATGGATATCTTAAAGAACTTCTAGAGATACTTAAAGACAATCTCAAATTCTTCTTCTTTGACTTTGACTTCTTTGCCTTCAACTTTTTTTCCTCTTCTTCGCACAGATATATAAATCAATTGTATCTCTCTCCTTTCACTTTCAAATATCGCTCGCTTCTCTCCTCCTTATAACACTACGAATCATAATTAAGCACACTATATCTAAATAGCCTGATTATGTTTCTAATCTTAGATGTTTTTTTAAATTTCCCCTTTGTAATATAGTGTATGTCCAATTTATTAAAACTTGGGCTTGTAGGGTGGATCAAATTTAGGTTGAATTTGTGACCCTTTTTGTAACGACCCGAACCGTCGTTAATTAGGAAGTGAAACACATCAGGAAATGCTGGGGACACTGTCCCGCCAGAGCGGGCCAGATGCCGCTAGGGCGGCAGCGCTCTAGAGGGATAAGTAGCCGCCAGAGCGGAATAGGCGAGACAAAATGGATATAACGCAAAGTTTGATTTTCTCTTTTTTCCCAAAACACCTAAAAGATGCTGGAATCACTCTAGAAACCATCCAAAAGCTGCTCTAGTCTTGGGAAAGAAGGAGAAAAAGATTTTTAGCGTAAAGAGATTGATAACTTGCAAATTCTTGGCCAAATTCACCGTCTTGTCATCCGAAAACCAAAATCGGAGCTATAATTTCGTGTAGCTACTTGGCGCCCAAGTAGGCTAGGTTTTATTAATCGAGTAGTTATAAATTTGTTATTCACTGCGTAGTATGTTGGAACTTGATGGTAGAATTCATGCGTAAGCTTTCGCACCAACAAAATAAAGAGTAGATTATGCATATATTCCTAAGCATTATATCAGACGTACACCGTAGGAGAAAGCCCTATCTCATGAACTAGGGTTGGGGATGGTTGTGATTTCCTATTTGGTGTGATGTATGTTGACTGGTGACTGTATGATATGCATGCGTATAAGCAAAGTGTAACAGTAGTAACGAACCTAATGGATTGATTATGAATAATGCATGACAGAAACTTGAGTACTTGACTATATGATGTGAGTATTGTACGTCATGAATGTGATTGTACTGGTGTTGTGATGCATTGGATCGGGTGTCACGTACCGACACACTAACTTGCATTGGATCGGGTGTTACGTTCCGGCACACTAACTTAGATCGGGTGCCATGTTTTGGTGCATACATGGGATCGAGTGTCACGTCCGGCACACTAAATTAGATCGAGTACCATGTACCGGTACACTAGCAGTTTGGGTGTGAGTTCCATTAGATAACCATTGACTTGTCATCTATGTGTATTGTTGAGAATGTGGAATTGTACATTGAATCCTGACATGATAACTGGGTTGCGCATTATGTATAGGCATATGTGTGGGTTGCGATGTTGTAAGTTATTTGGAGATATTTTTTTGGGTAATGAATCGTGAATGGTAGAGTCCCAAATCGGGTTGTGGCATGGTAAGGGGGGAACTAAGGGTTTCGGTGCTATCCTTGTTAATTAGAATGTGGTCATGGGTATTATTGTTGAGGTTTGGGGGTGGTGTTTAGTGATAGTGTTTTATAGTTGGGTCTTTCCCCATTAGGGGGTAGTAATATAAACGGATAGTAGGCCTCGATAGGCGTAGTATGAGGTTATAAGTGAAGTGGAGACGGGAATGAAGTAAGGGCGTGTCATGAGTATTGACTGGGTTGGTAGTAGTATATTTAGATTTTCCTCAACGGATAGAATGATTAGGTATGATTACGAACGAAGCGAGTGAGGGGTCAGAGTCCAGTGTACTAGTGGGATTTAAGTATCTGGACATGGTAAGGATAGGGAACTATAAAGATGGAGGAATGAAGAGTGTTATTGCATGTTTCGCCAGTTGATTTCTCATATTATGCGGTATGTATTCGAGTTGATCGATGATGCCTACCAGTACATGTGGTTGTACTAATACCACTCTTGCTATGCATTTTGGCATAGTCTGGTTGCAGGATCAGTGGTGTTTCATAGGTGAAGGCGATGGCAATCTCCAGCAGCTTCTATTTTTCCTTCCGCATGGTGGGAGCTCTATCTTTTCATTATTATGTTTACTTTGTACTCTTAGTATCTCTTGTACCTGTTTAGACTAGATCATTGGGGGTGTTAATTACTTTACAAGTCTTACCTTAAGTTGTTGTTTTAAACTCTTATTTTATAAAAATCTTAGGAATGTTAATCGTTCTTCCTTTTTCTTGGTCTTCCACATGTCTTAAAAATGGTTGGAAATTGAGGATTCTCCTACTTAGGTGTTAGAGTAGGTGCCTGCATGACTCGTGTAACAGCTCACAATTTGAAGTAACTAGGAAGAAGCTAATAATTGGAAATAGTCATTTTTGGAAAGAATGGAAATCTGGAAATTTGTTTAAGTAAAGAAAAGTTGAGATTTGGTCAACTTCAAATGGCCATAACTCATAGATCAGGATGTGTTAGGTGTACTTCTAGATATGGTTGGAAATCTCTTGGAATGATCTTTCCAACGCCGCCAAATTTGCGTGATTCCGAGTTCATATGAGTAAGTTAGGCCCTTCGGAAGTTGAGTTGTTCGAATAAGGAAAGTCCAATTCGGATTTTGGAAGGGTAGTTTGGTCTTTTTCTTACTCAACTTAATTAATTCGTTTTTAGAAGTTTAATTGGCATAAAGTCTGATTTTAGTCAGTTTTAGAAAAGTGATTTCACTCTAGGGCTTGGAGAGAGGAGAAAAGAGGAGAAAGGAGAAGAACGTTCAAGATTCGTCGAGATTAGCTTGTGGATTTCGTCGGGGGTGATCCCTACAAGGTAGTGAGATCACATAGCGTTAGGTCCATTTACCCATGCGCCAATCATGTTTAATTCAGTGATTTTCGTCCTAAAAAGAGTTAGAATTTGATGTTCTTGAGTTGTGTTCTTGAATTGTTTTCATTCTTGAACTTACATGTGATTGATGGATTTTCTTGAGACGTTTTAGCGATGTTAAGAGCTATTTTGAGTTAGATTCTAGTGTACATGTGATGGGTATCTGAATCTAAGAAAGTATTGAGAAAAGGAATCGATTTAAAACGATTTAGGATCAGAAAACAAGTTGAAAAACTCGTCAGACGAACCTGGGGAGGGCCAGGTGTGTCGCACCCCAATAGCGCCAAGAGGCTGGGGCGGCGCGCCAGCAGTGCGCCAGATTTTAGCCCCAGTAAGTTGGGGCAGGCACGGCGCGACCGAGATGCGCCCAAATAATCGTTTTTCACCAGTTTTCGTCGTATAGCCTATTGAAGTCCTTCTAAAGTGTACTAACACTTCCTATTGATTCTAACTACTCTTAATGACTTCTAAACATCTAGAAATCATCCAGAAACATGAATCATAACCTTGAATCCATAAATTCAAATTCAAGGAAAGTTAAGAGCCAAGTCTAGGAAGTTCTTAGAGTCTTTTCAAGAAGTCTTTTGCAAATGCTTTTTAAGACTTAAAGTTCAAGTTAAGTAAAGAGTAAAGAGTAAAGTTTGAAGTTCATTTCTTCAAAAGTATATGGGGACTATGTATTCCCAAAGGGTTTAAAATGTTTTTTCACATTTAAACAAGAAAGGAAACCTCGATTTCCAAAGAGCCTTCATGCTGGTTTTCAGAAAAGAGTAATCGCTTTCTAAATGAAGCAAGAGGGGAAACTTTGATTTCCAAGATAACCTTTGAGCTAAGTTTTTGAGAACTAATCTCAAATCACAGAAGAAGTATGTTTTTAAAAATAAGAGCTAACATTATATTTTTGGGTGTAGTATTGAGCACCGATATGGGGGAGAGTTCAGACAACTCACAGCCTCCATAAACCATGTAGCCACCATGGGTAGAAAAGGGTCATACTTTTTAGATGATTCCTTTAGTGCTTTTTAGCATAGACTAGTGGATCCACTTAGTAGCTCAAGTTCTATACTCATGGCAAGGTATAGCACGGTCCTGGCAGTGTGAGACAAAATGTTGTATCATCACGATAGCTCTTAAGTGATGGTTGTCAGTTAGAGAAACTCCACAACAATATTTTGTATTTTTATATACATCAGAAATATTTGTATTTTCATATAAAAACAGAGTTCATATCACTACTAAAAAAATAGTGAATACCGACCTGGAGGTCGGTATTTACAAGTAGTCGGTTTTTATGCAAAATAAAGCGGGAAAACCAAATTCCGACCTCTGGAGGTCGGAATTTTTCCCGGAAAAAATGAACTACAATAAAAACCGGCCTCTTGATGTCGGTATTATTTTCTCAATTAATTATAAAAAATTACCGACCTCATGAGGTCGGTAATTTTTTATAATTAATTGAGAAAATAATACCGACATCAAGAGGTCGATTTTTATTTCTGGGAAAAATTTCGACCTCCTGAGGTCGAAATTTGGTTATTTTGCATAAAAATTGACTTCTTGATGTCGGTTATAATACCGACTTCCGAATGTCGGTAAAATTAAATAGTATGTAATTAAAATACCGACCTCATGAGGTCGGTATTTTTTCTAATTACTATAAATTAAAGTGACATCCGGAGGTCGGTATTTTTATTTCATCTATTACTTTTAAAAGCGACATCCGGAAGTCGGTTTGTTAACAATTTTACGTTGATATGAAAACCGACAACAAGTAGTCGGTTTTTAATAAACCGGGAAAACCAAATTCCGACCTCAAGAGGTTGGAATTTTCCCCAGAAAATGAATTACAATAAAAACCGACCTCTTGATGTCAGTAGAAATATTTTGATTTAATTTTATTTAAATCGTCTTCCGGAGGACGATTTTGTGTAAAATAAAAAACAAAAAAATTATAATACTTAAAAAATAATTTAATATAAAATACCGACCTCCCGATGTCAATATTATTTAATTAACATGATTACTTTTTAATGTGATACCGACCTCATGATGTCGGTATTTTTTATTAAATCTAATTACTTTTAATAAAAGTGACATCTGGAGGTCGGTTTGTTTAAAATATTTCTATTAATAATCAAAATTTTGCTATTGTGCATAATACTGAAATTTCATTTTACACCTACAATTAATTGTTCAAAAAAGTGTAACAATTTTGTATACTTTTATAAATAAAAAGTTAGAATTCGTGGAATAAATAAAAAAATAATCTATAATCCATATTTAGAGTATGAAACTACGTTGATATGAATTAGGAGATAATTATACTTATATTTCTAGAGTAATATACAAATTCTATCAGTCCGTCGTCTAACCATGAACTTAATATCTTATGTCATGATGTAGAGGTAAAGAGCTAACATATAATCCATTCGAGTATGAAATGCGAGATAGTATTATTATATACGTTCGATCTAATTGAATGGATGTTAAGTGTAGTGATCACCCCCTAATTATGATGACATGTAAACGATACCTTATCGGAGTATGAAATATGTTGATTAATTATATAT
>NW_006239227.1:581075-581315 GCF_000226075.1 Solanum tuberosum
AAACTAGTTAACGTTAAAAAGTCGTTAATTTGTTTAAATAAGTTAAAATAAATATTGTCGTTTCGTTAGTGGATTTAGTTGTTGTAATTAAGTCAAAATTAAACTAGTTAACGTTAAAAAGTGTCTAAATTGTTTAAATAGGTTAAAATAAATAATGTCGTTTACTTAGTGGATTTAGTTGTTGGAATTAAGTCAAAACTAAACTAGTTAACGTTAAAAAGTTGATAAGTTGTTTAAATA
>NW_006239227.1:581426-586042 GCF_000226075.1 Solanum tuberosum
TAAACTAGTTAAAGTTGTTAAGTTGTTTAAATAAGTTAAAATAAATGTTGTGGGTTAGTTAGTGAATTTAGTTGTTGGAATTAAGTCAAAACTAATGTAGTTAAAGTTCAAAAGTTGTTATGTTGTTTAAATAAGTTAAAATAAATGTTGTGGGTTACTTAGTGAATTTAATTGTTGGAATTAAGTCAAAACTAAACTAGTTAACGTTAAAATGTTGTTAAGTCTTTTTATTTAGGAGTTGTTTTCTATAAATAGGGCTTGTAAACCTCATTTTTGGGGGTTAGACATTATTATTCTAGTTTGACTTTGTAACTTTGGAGATTAGTTTGCAACCCTAGCAATTATTGATTTCCCAAATTCGGTTTGAAGATTTTGGCTTTGCAATTCCAGTTAAGCCACGCCACCATCCCCGACCGGCGCCAAGCCACGCCACCATGCAGCAGCAGAGGAAGGTCGCGCGCAGCTACAGAGGGCGCGCAGCTGCAGAGGAAGGCCGCGCCGCCTCCATCCCGACCGGCGCCGCCTCCATATCAGCTTTCTCAGTTCGCGCCACCATCCTCGAGTTTAAATAAGTTAAAAATAAATAATGTCATTTAGTTAGTGGATTTAGTTGTTGGAATTAAGTCAAAACAAATGTAGTTAAAGTTAAAAAGTTGTTAAGTTGTTTAAATAAGTTATAATAAATAATGTGGGTTAGTTAGTGAATTTAGTTGTTGGAATTAAGTCAAAACAAATGTAGTTAAAGTTAAAAAGTTGTGAAGTTGTTTAAATAAGTTAAAATAAATAATGTGGTTTAGTTAGTGAATTTAGTTGTTGGAATTAAGTCAAAACAAATGTAGTTAAAGTTAAAAAGTTGTTAAGTAGTTTAAATAAGTTAAAAATAAATAATGTCATTTAGTTAGTGGATTTAGTTGTTGGAATTAAGTCAAAACAAATGTAGTTAAAGTTAAAAAGTTGTGAAGTTGTTTAAATAAGTTAAAATAAATAATGTGGTTTAGTTAGTGAATTTAGTTGTTGGAATTAAGTCAAAACAAATGTAGTTAAAGTTAAAAAGTTGTTAAGTTGTTTAAATAAGTTAAAATAAATAATGTCCTTTAGTTAGTGGAGTTAGTTGTTGGAATTAAGTCAAAACTAAGCTAGTTAACGTTAGAAAGTTGTTAAGTTGTTTAAATAAGTTATAATAAATAATGTGGGTTAGTTAGTGGAGTTAGTTGTTGGAATTAAGTCAAAACAAATGTAGTTAAAGTTAAAAAGTTGTTAAGTTGTTTAAATAAGTTAAAATAAATAATGTCGTTTAGTTAGTGGATTTAGTTGTTGGAATTAAGTCAAAACTAAACTAGTTAAAGTTAAAAAGTTGTGAAGTTGTTTAAATAAGTTAAAATAAATAATGTCCTTTAGTTAGTGGAGTTAGTTGTTGGAATTAAGTCAAAACTAAACTAGTTAACGTTAAAAAGTTGTTAAGTTGTTTAAATAAGTTAAAATAAATAATGTGGTTTAGTTAGTGAATTTAGTTGTTGGAATTAAGTCAAAACTAAACTAGTTAAAGTTAAAAAGTTGTTAAGTTGTTTAAATAAGTTATAATAAATAATGTGGGTTAGTTAGTGGAGTTAGTTGTTGGAATTAAGTCAAAACTAAACTAGTTAAAGTTAAAAAGTTGTGAAGTTGTTTAAATAAGTTAAAATAAATAATGTGGGTTAGTTAGTGGAGTTAGTTGTTGGAATTAAGTCAAAACAAATGTAGTTAAAGTTAAAAAGTTGTGAAGTTGTTTAAATAAGTTAAAATAAATAATGTCCTTTAGTTAGTGGAGTTAGTTGTTGGAATTAAGTCAAAACTAAGCTAGTTAACGTTAGAAAGTTGTTAAGTTGTTTAAATAAGTTATAATAAATAATGTGGGTTAGTTAGTGAATTTAGTTGTTGGAATTAAGTCAAAACAAATGTAGTTAAAGTTAAAAAGTTGTGAAGTTGTTTAAATAAGTTAAAATAAATAATGTGGGTTAGTTAGTGGAGTTAGTTGTTGGAATTAAGTCAAAACTAAACTAGTTAAAGTTAAAAAGTTGTGAAGTTGTTTAAATAAGTTAAAATAAATAATGTGGGTTAGTTAGTGAATTTAGTTGTTGGAATTAAGTCAAAACAAATGTAGTTAAAGTTAAAAAGTTGTGAAGTTGTTTAAATAAGTTATAATAAATAATGTGGGTTAGTTAGTGGAGTTAGTTGTTGGAATTAAGTCAAAACTAAACTAGTTAAAGTTAAAAAGTTGTTAAGTTGTTTAAATAAGTTAAAATAAATAATGTGGGTTAGTTAGTGAATTTAGTTGTTGGAATTAAGTCAAAACTAAACTAGTTAAAGTTAAAAAGTTGTTAAGTTGTTTAAATAAGTTAAAATAAATAATGTGGGTTAGTTAGTGAATTTAGTTGTTGGAATTAAGTCAAAACTAAACTAGTTAAAGTTGTTATGTTGTTTATATAAGTTAAAATAAATAATGTCGGTTTAGTTAGTGAATTTAGTTGTTGGAATTAAGTCAAAACTAATGTAGTTAAAGTTAAAAGTTAAAAAGTTGTTTAATAAGTTAAAATAAATAATGTGGGTTAGTTAGTGGATTTAGTTGTTGGAATTAAGTCCAAACTAAACTAGTTAAAGTTAAAAAGTTGTTTAATAAGTTAAAATAAATAATGTGGGTTAGTTAGTGGATTTAGTTGTTGGAATTAAGTCAAAACTAAACTAGTTAACATTAAAAAATTGTTAAGTTGTTGAAATAAGTTAAAATAAATAATGTCGTTTTGTTGGTGAATTTAGTTGTTGGAATTAAAATTATCATTTTTGTTTGTGTAGTTGGATCCTGATCGTAGTTGGATGTATAATAGAAACAATCCTGGTCGAGCGTGTATGATTCCAGAATTCGCAGAAGGTTTCACTAGATTTATAAATCATTCAAAGACACTTAATGATTTTTTAACTTCAAGATTGATTAGGTGTCCGTGTGTTAATTGTGAAAATGTGAGATATCATACAACAGAGACTGTTGCTATGCATCTTATGATGAATGGATTCAAACCAGGGTATACTGTTTGGACTAGTCATAGTGAGGTTGAAAGTGACACTATGTTTAATAACTTTGTTGTCGGTGAAAGTAGTAGATCTACCGAGCATAATTATTTCCAAGGTTCTAGAATGTCAGATATGGTCGATGATGCTTTTGGGAGGCATTCTAATTTTGAACAAGGAGAAAATGTAGAAGAAGCTCCTAATGAAGAAGAAAACATCTTTTATGAACAATTGCGTGATTGTAGTAGTCCTTTGTTCAACGGGAGTCAACACTCTAATTGTCTGTCGCAGTTAGATTGTTAAGTATCAAATCTGACAATAATATTTCTCAAGGAGCAATGGACTCTATGACAGATCTTTTAAAGGAATTAGTTGATCCCAATGTAGAGATTCCTGATTCTTATTATAAAGCAAATGCATTGGTGTCTAAGTTAGGACTCTCCTCGATAAGAATTGATTGTTGTGAAAAAAGGTTGCATGTTATACTATAAGGAGGATGTCGATCTAGAGTCTTGTAAGTTTTGTAGTCACCCTCGCTATAAGACTGGTTCTACTGGAAATAAACTTGCTATTAAGGCGATGAAGTATTTACCTCTTATACCAAGATTGAAGAGGTTCATGTCTTGTTGAATTGTCCAGAAGTCCAACCCTTCGTAGAGTAAGAAAATTAAATATGTAAACAACATATATTCAACTCCGATTTTATTAAGGAAACTAACTGTATTTTCAATGTGATTCTACAGTTATTTTGTGAGCCAATATGGTCATGATCAAGTGTTTCCGTCATTTATAACGTGGTATACTAATTGGGTAAGTGTTGTAATATATACACCTATTAAGAGATTAGTGTACTCTTCTTTCTACTAACATTTCTTTTAATTTACTAACCATATATAGGTCTACAATTCAGAAAATGCCGCCACATCTGATCAATTTTTCAAGGATATTTCTTGGGGACCGATTACAGTTCACACAATGTCCAATATAACGTAAATGGTTTTAAATTTGCCACAGATAAATACTCAAAGAATAAGGAAACTAATAATAGTGGTGTTTGGGTTAAAGGTGATGATGGAAATCAAAATGAGAATGTTGATTATTTTGGCGTCCTGCAGGAGATTGTAGAGTTGGAGTATTCGGGTTGGCCAATCAAAAGAATAGTACTTTTCCAATGCAAGTGGTTTGATCCAACTTCAAGAGGTATGAGGGAGATTAAGCAACATAATATCATTGAAGTCAAGCACACTAAGAAGTATGAGGCTTATGATCCTTTTATTATTGCACAGAATGCTAATCAAGTGTACTATGCTCCTTATCCGTTGCGTAGGGATAAGTCTAATTGCTGGGGCGTAATCAAAACAAAACCGATGGGGCGAGTGGAAGTTGAGAATGAATTGGATGTTGCATATCAAAATGAAATATCAAGTGTTCATCAAGTAGTGGATGTTGGATTGACATTTTAGACTTCTATATTTTTGGAATTGTTTAATCGTATTTTAGTTTATTTTGAAGTAGAATGCAGTTTATTTTGAAATAGTTTAATGTATATGTTGAAAATATTGTGTTGTTTTGGT
>NW_006239227.1:586293-596524 GCF_000226075.1 Solanum tuberosum
AGCTCAATTAATGACAAGTAGCTCATGAGTCATGTCAAAGAATCCTTAGAATTGCAGAGTTTGATACATAGAAAAGAGTTCAATCTCACAAGTTATAGTTCAATGTAAGCCTCTTACATCAATTTTTAAGTAATGTAGGTAGATATTCTGAAACATGTGAACACACATTCCCTTTATTGATCATTGAATTTGCAGAAACTAAGTGTTGTGACTGGAAATGGAGAAAAATAGTTTAGGGACAATATTACCACTTCTTTGAAATAAAATTTGTAAATTGAACAACATTGCAACAGTTTTCAATAATATTACCAAAGTAATTTGAATGATAGATTTTGGGGAAACTCCTGTCCACCTCAGTTTGCCCATTTTGAACTGAAAGCAATTCCAAAAGCCAAAAAAGTTAAACATAAGCTGAAGTGAAATGCCCCAGGTGAAAGATAAATAACAATTTGTATGTTTAGTTGGTGGATTTTTTAGATATTCATATTTTGAGTATACTTTATATTTTAGTAGTTTTAACGTTTGTTCGACATTGTGAAAGACTATTTGGATTAAGCCTTATGTTATGATAACTTTGTTTGATATATTCGTTCGACATTGTGACATTATTTTGTACTACTTTGTTTTAATCTTTATATTTAATTGATATAGATGGTAGATAAAGACAAGGGTAAATCAAAAAAATCCGCTAATCCAAAAAAGAAATTTAAGGCCAATGCTATGAGAAGGCCCACTGGGGTCGTGATATCTGATAAGCCCTCTCGAGTTAATATTTCACAAAGAGCCTCACTTTCAACTACTCACTCGGCACACCAGTCACATAATGCCTCTACTCATGTGGCTCCACAATCTGGTTATACTATATCTACACCCACTGTGGTACCTAGTTCGGGTTACCAAACATTGCAGGGCTATTCACATCTTGGTCGTGGGTCTACCATACCATCAGCTAGTGCTAGTCAGTGCAATAGTTTGAATACTAGTAGTGGATCAATTGGACTTTCCAATCTTCATCTTGAATCCAATGGCTCAGAGCCTAATACTCCCACCACCCAACACTCAGATGCACATGGTCCTCAGCCATGCGATAGAGACAATTTTTGGAGACTCGTCATCGAGCCATTAGGATACAAGTATGATTTAATTATGTTTCATCTTTCATTTATCTATTTATATTTTAATTGATTGATTATTTTTTGTTTACTCTACTTCGTCAATGAACTCGTATTTCAGCTTTACGTCTGGATGTGGGTATGACAAAGATTATTTTAAAGTGCATCGAAACTCACTATAATGGTGTGTATCCGAATTGGAGTTCGATTCCACTTAACACCCAAGGGCAGATGTTCAACGAATTTAAGGTAAGAATATATATAAATTAAATTCATATCATATACATTTAAATTCTCTAGTCATTTGAACAATAAATATTTAGTTATTTTTTATTACAGAAATATTATGTATGGGCTCCCGAACACGAGGATGACGTTCAAGTGAACTTCAAGCTTAAAGCTTCAAAGTTGCTTTCTAGCACATTTTGTGACTGAAGAGAAAATAGAATTCCTAAGTTTATGTTACCGGATCGATGGGCTCTGTTACTGAAACATTGGAGTACTGATGAAAAATTTAAAAAGAGGAGTGAGATTGGGAAGATGGCTCGCGCATCAGAAAAGGGAGGCTCTTTGCACACTGGTGGAGCTATTAGCCAGGTTACTAGGAAGGAAAGAATGGTATACTTTCTTAATTTAGTAAAATAATTTTTTTCTTTTTTGATAAGTACTTTTTGGAGATTAATGAGATCAAATTCTATATATGTTATTTGCAGGAAAAAGAGTTGGGTAGGCCGGTAGCTGTACCAGAGATGTTCAAGGCTACTCACGTCAAGAAGAGTACGAACCCCACAGAAGAAGAAAGATGGATTGAGACATATGTAAGAACTCCATTCAAACTAAATCATTATTGTTTGTGTAGATGAATCATAATCTTAGTTGGATGTATAATAGAAACAATCCTGGTCGAGCGGGTATGATTCCAGAATTTGCAGAAGGTGTCACTAGATTTATAAATCATGCAATGACACTTGATGATTTTTTAAATTCAAGATTGATTAGGTGTCCGTGTGTTAATTGTGAAAATGTGAGATATCATACAACAGAGACTGGTATTTTGGTTCATCATCCTCAAGCTTTGATGGTGGGGATAGAGAGACAATATCTGCAATGGAGAGTAAGATAGCTTATCTCAATGTCTAGCTTGCTGCTGTAGCCGAAATAGAGAAGAAGAGAGAAGAAGAGAGGAGGAGATTGCGGCAGCAAAGGAGGTAGAGAACAAGAGGTATGCAGTGCTTCAGGCCCAACTAACTTTTCTTTTTGAATCATGAAATATTCTTCCTCCATGTCTGGCCAGCAGTGATGGATCTGATTAGAAGGGTGATGAGAATGATAAGTTTGATAAGGAAAGTGAGGGTGATGAGAATGGTAAGTTTGATAAGGAGAGTGAGGGTGATGAGGAGTAGTTGTATCTATTTGACATTTTAGACTTCTATATTTTTTGGAATTATTTAATTTGATCGTATTTTAGTTTATTTTGAAGTTGGATGAAGTTTATTTTGAAATAGTTTAATGTATATGTTGAAAATATTGTGTTGTTTTAGTTGGATGAAGTTTATTTGGCTTTGGGTTGTTTTGGTATAAATATGCAGGTGGCAACTAAAAATTGCAGCAATTTGCTTCCTGTTTTGTAGCAGAAAACCGACCTCCAAAGGTCAGAATTTCAAAAATAAAAAATTAAAATACCGACCTTCGGAGGTCAGAATTCCAAAACTAAAAAATAAAAATACCGACCTCCGAAGGTCGGAATTTCAAGTTTTGGTTGGATGAATTTTATTTGGCTTTGGGTTGTTTTGGTATAAATATGCAGGTGGCAACTAAAAATTGCAGCAATTTGCTGCCTGTTTTGCGTAAAAATACCGACCTCCTGAGGTCAGAATTTCAACATTACAAAAATAAAAATACCGACCTCCGGAGGTCGGAATTTCAACATTACAAAAATAAAAATACCGACCTCCGGAGGTCGGAATTTCAACATTACAAAAATAAAAATACCGACCTCCGGAGGTCGGAATTTCAACATTACAAAAATAAAAATACCGACCTCCGGAGGTCGGAATTTCAACATTACAAAAATAAAAATACCGACCTCCGGAGGTCGGAATTTCAACATTACAAAAATAAAAATACCGACCTCCGGAGGTCGGAATTTCAACATTACAAAAATAAAAATACCGACCTCCAAAGGTCGGAATTTCAACATTACAAAAATAAAAATACCGACCTCCGGAGGTCGGAATTTCAACATTACAAAAATAAAAATACCGACCTCCGGAGGACGGAATTTCAACATTACAAAAATAAAAATACCGACCTCCGGAGGTAGGAATTTCAACATTACAAAAATAAAAATACCGACCTCCGGAGGTCGGAATTTCAACATTACAAAAATAAAAATACCGACCTCCGGAGGTCGGAATTTCAACATTACAAAAATAAAAATACCGACCTCCGGAGGTCGGAATTTCAACATTACAAAAATAAAAATACCGACCTCCAGAGGTCAGAATTTGAACATTAGAAAAATATAAATGCCGACCTCCGGAGGTCAGAATTTCAACATTACAAAAATAAAAATACCGACCTCCAGAGGTCAGAATTTGAACATTAGAAAAATATAAATGCCGACCTCCGGAGGTCAGAATTTCAACATTACAAAAATAAAAATACCGACCTCCAGAGGTCAGAATTTAAAAATGAATATTCCGACATAAAATAAAAACTGACCTCTGGAGGTCAGTAAATACCGACCAAGCTTTTTCCGACCTAAGTTGGGATGTGGGTTTTAGGTCAGTATTTCAGGGAATACCGACCTCCGGAGGTCGGTTTTTGTAGGTCGGTATTCATTGTTTTTTTAGTAGTGTATTTTATCTTTGCGTATATACATACAGAGTTATTATTGTATTTCTAAATACACATAATTGAAAACCATGTTTTAAAGCTTTTCTTATACTGCATTTATTTACACTGCTTTATATTGAAATCAGTTCAGTTCAGTTGAGTTGAGAAGACCCAAGGTAAGTGTTTCTTTCAGAATCTTTTCAAGCCTATGTTATGTTTAGCATTCCAACTCGCATACTCGTACATTCAATGTACTGATGCCAGTTGGCCTGCATCGTCTTACGATGCAGATATAGGTAACCAGGATCATCGTCGAGTGCATCGTTGATCCAGTTGAGCACTCAAAGTCACTTGGTGAGCCTCCTTGTTTTCCAGAAAATCCCTTTGGGTTATGTTTTATTTTATTCCTGCTTATTTCAATTGTTAGGATGATCGGGGGTCTTGTCCCGACATCCCTCAGAGTTTAGAGGCTTTCATAGACAGAGTTAGTGATGTTAGTTCATGAGTTTTTACTTTTACTTTTCAGTTAAGTTGAGACTTGAGTTGCCACTTTGGCAGTGATGTTATTATAATACATTCTAAGTTATATTTTGAGCAGTTCAGTTTACTTGTTTTAAAGGTACTTTTATTGAGTAAAGTCTTCCGCTGAGAAAGCCAGGCCAAGGGTTCGCTTGGGGATAACAATGTTTCTCGAGTGTTGGCCATGTCAAGGGTGTAGGCATAGGGCGTGACAAACTTGGTATCAGAGCCCAGAGTTCAAGAGTCCTAGGGAGTCTATGAAGCCGTGTCTGTAGAGTCCTAGTTATTGGTGTGAAACGCGCCACATCTATAATTAGGAGGCTGCAACATTTAGGAAAACTTCTCACTTCTTTCACACTCAATTCGTGCGTTAGAGTTTGATCTCTAAAATGTTTCTTTCTAACTCGTGCTTACGCGTAACCGTTTGTGAGTTGGACTATTTTGAGAATGCTTTCATGGAGCTTTTCTTTCCCCGTGATCTAAGAGAAGCAAAGAGATGGTTGACTACATGAGAAGCAGGATGATTTTATTTGTTGTTGGGTTGACTTGTCTGTCAAGTAAGGAAGGTAGGGCAACAATGGTTATTAGGACATGGACATCTCGAGGTTAATGGTATATGTGCAGCAAGTTGAGGAAGAGAAGCTAAGGGATAGAGAAGAGTTTAAGAACAAGCGAGGTAAGACAGGGAACGAGTCTGGGCATCAGAAGAGTAATGCCAACCGGTCATCTTTCCAACAGAAACAGAAGGGACCTGCTCCATCATCTGCTAGTGCACCTGCACCTAGGAACAAATGTGAGTACAATAGTCAGAATTCTAGAGCTAAACCTGCATATTCTCAGGGTAGTGTGGCGCAAGGGTGTATTAAGCCTCATGCATGCACCAAGTGTGCTAGGAACCACTCAGGTACTTGTCGTGAGGGCCCCACTGGTTGTTTCAAGTGTGGTCAGAATGGGCATTTCATGCGAGAGGGTCCAAAGAACAGGCAAGGTAATGGTAATGGGGAAATAGAGCCCAGTCTTCTTCAGTTGCTCCACCAGACAGAGTTGCACCTAGATGGACTACTTCCGGTACTGGCGGAGGAACAAACCACTTATATGCTATCAACAATCGCCAAGAGCAAGAGGATTCGCCAGATGTTGTCACTGGTATTATCCAAGTCTTTGGCTTTACTATTTATGCTTTGCTAGATCCAAGAGCGAGTTTATCCTTTATAAGTCCATATGTTGCTATGAATTTTGATGTTATTCCTGAGCAACTTACTGAACCATTCAGTGTTTCTACACATGTTGGTAAGTCCATTCTAGCTGACAGAGTTTATCGTGATTGTCCCATTTTCGTCAATCACAAGAGTACCATGGCTGATTTAATTGAGTTAGACATGGTAGATTTTGATGTCATTCTTGGTATGGACTGACTTCATGCCTGTTATGCCTCAGTTGATTGTAGAACTCGAGTTGTCAAGTTTCAGTTTTCAAATAAGCCAGTCTTAGAGTGGAAAAGCAGTTCAACAGTGCCTAAGGGTCATTTCATTTCGTACCTTAAGGCAAGGAAGTTAGTTTCCAAGGGGTGTGTCTATCACTTAGTCTGAGTAAATGACTTTAGTGTTGAGATACCTCTTTTTCAGTCAGTTTCAGTAGTAAGAGAGTTTCCATAAGTTTTTCTAGACGATCTTCCCGGAGTCCCTCCTGAAAGAGAGATAGACTTCGGTATAGATATTCTTCCAGATACTCGTCATATCTCTATTCTGCCATACAGCATGGCACCAACAGAGTTGAAAGAGTTAAAAGTGCAGTTGAAAGATCTTTTAGAGAAAGGTTTCATTCGACCAAGTGTCTTACCTTAGGGCGCTCCGGTCTTATTTGTGAGGAAGAAGGATGGTTCCCTTAGAATGTGTATAGATTATCGCTAGTTGAACTAGGTTACCGTCAAGAACAAATATCCTCTCCCAAGGATTGATGATTTTTTCCATCAACTTCAAGGTGCTACTTGTTTCTCTAAAATAGACCTCAGATTAGGCTACCATCAGTTAAGAGTAAGGGAATGTGATATTCCAAAGACAGCTTTTAGGACCCGTTATGGTCATTATGAGTTCTTGGTCATTTCATTCGGTTTAACCAATGCACCTGCAGGGTTCATGGACCTTATGAATAGAGTGTTCAAACCTTATTTAGATATGTTTGTTATCGTTTTCATTGATGACATACTAATCTATTCAAGGAATGAAGAAGATCATGCTAGTCATCTCAGAATAGTTCTTCAGACTTTGAAAGATAAGGAGTTATATGCTAAGTTCTCTAAATGTGAGTTTTGGCTTGAGTCTGTGGCATTCTTAGGCCATATTGTGTCTAGAGGGGGGATTAAAGTTGATACTCAAAAAATTGAGGCAGTGCAGAATTGGCCTAGACCCACATCTCCAACTGATATTAAGAGTTTCTTGGGTTTGGCTAACTATTATAGAAGGTTTGTAGAGGAGATCTCGTCCATTTCATCCCATTTGACCAAATTAACTCAGAAAATAGTTAAATTTCAATGGTCTGAAACTTGTGAGAAAATCTTTCAGGAATTGAAAAAGAGGTTAACTACTGCCCAGTTTTGACCTTACTAGAAGGTACTCAAGGTTTTGTGGTGTATTGTGATGCATCTAGAGTTGGTTTGGGTTGTGTGTTAATGCAGAATGGCAAAGTTATAGCTTATGCCTACAGACAGTTGAGAGTTCATGAGAAGAACTATCCAACCCATGACTTAGAGTTGGCTGCCGTAGTATTTGATTTGAAGATACGACATCACTATTTGTATGGTGTTCATGTTGATATATTCACTAATCACAAGAGCCTTCAATATGTGTTCACTCAGAGAGAGATTAATCTCATACAAAAGAGGTGGTCAAAATTACTAAAGGATTATGACATGAGTATTTTTTATCACCCAGGTAAGGCTAATGTTGTTGCTGATACTTTAATTAGGTTGTCTATGGGTAGTACCGCCCATGTTGAGAAAGAAAAGAGAGAGCTAGCGAAAGATGTGCATAGACTTGCACGATTAGGAGTCCGACTAATGGATTCCATAGAAAGAGGAGGAGTGGTGATGAATGGGGCTGAATTATCATTAGTGTCAGATGTGAAAGAAAAGCAAGACCAAGATCCTATTTTGCTTGAGTTAAAGGAAAATGTTCATAAGAAAAAAGTATTAGCTTTTGAACAAGGGGAAGATGGTGTATTGAGATATCAAGGTAGATTGTGTATACCAATGGTGGATGGACTCCAAGAGAGGATCATGGAGGAAGCTCATAGCTCCAGATACTCCATTCATCCGGGTTCCACAAAGATGTATTGTGACTTGAGAGAGGTGTATTGGTGGAATAATATGAAGAAGGGCATTGCAGAATTTGTTGTTAAGTGTCCAAATTGCCAACAAGTTAAAGTAGAGCATCAAAGGCCCGGTGGTTTGGCTCAAAATATAGAACTTCCAGAATGGAAGTGGGAGATTATTAATATGGACTTCATCACAGGTTTACCAAGGTCTCGCAGGCAGCACGATTCTATTTAGGTGATTGTGGATCGAATGACCAAATCAACCCACTTTTTGCAGGTGAAGACTACTCATTCAGCAGAGGATTATGCCAGGTTATTTATTCAGGAGGTGGTAAGACTTCATGAGTCCCTGTTTTGATTATATCAGATAGGGGTGCATAATTTACTGCACAATTTTGAAAGTCATTCCAAAAAGGCTTGGGTTCAAAGGTGAACTTAAGTACTGCATTTCATCCTCAGACAGAAGGGTAAGCAGAGCGCACTATTCAGAACTTAGAGGATATGTTGAGGGCCTATGTGATTGATTTCAAAGGTAATTGGGATGATCACCTACCTCTTATCGAGTTTTCTTACAATAATAGTTACCACTCGAGTATCCAAATGGCTCGTTATGAAGCTCTTTATGGGAGAAGATGCAGATCTCCTATTGGATGGTTTGAAGTTGGTGAAACTGGGTTGATAGGACCAGATTTAGTTCATCAAGTTATGGAGAAGGTGAAAGTGATTCAAGAGAGGTTGAAAATGACACAGAGTCGTCAGAAATCCTACACCGATGTTAAGAGAAGGGAGTTAGAGTTCGAAGTGGATGATTGGGTCTACTTGAAAGTTTCACCCATGAAGGGTGTTATGAGATTTGGTAAGAAGGGAAAGCTTAGTCCCCGGTATATTGGCCCTTGTAGAATATCCAAGAGGGTTGGCAAAGTAGCTTATGAGTTAGAGCTACCACAAGAGTTAGCAGCAGTTCATCCAGTATTTCACGTCTCCATGTTGAAGAAGTGCATGGGCAATACTTCATTAATCATACCAACTGAAAATATTGGGGTCAAAGATAGCTTATCTTATGGGGAGATTTCTGTTCAGATTCTAGATTGCCAAGTTCGCAAGTTGAGAACAAAAGAGGTAACATTAGTCAAAGTCCTTTGGAGGAACCAATTTGTTGAGAGGCTACTTGGGAAGCTGGGGAGGATATGAAGAAGAGATATCTGCATATCTTTGAATCCGGAGAAAGTGCAGACCAAGGTACTAGTTTAATTTTCTTCTTAGTACTCTTTAAATTTTGAGTGAGCATGTTGTTTGTTTGCATTTTCTTGTTGGGTGTTTGAACTTGATGTTACCACCCTTAGCCTAGTAAGAGTAATCTCATTCAAGGATGAATGTTCCCAAGGGGGAAATATTTTAACATCTCGCAATTTGAAGTAACTAGGAAGAAGCTAATAATTGAAAATAGTCATTTTTGGAAAGAATGGAAATCTGGAAATTTGTTAAAGTTAAGAGAAGTTGAGTTTTGGTCAACTTCAAACGGCCATAACTCCTAGATCAAGATGAGTTAGGTGTACTTCCAGATATGGTTGGAATGATCTTTCCAACGCCGCCAAGATTGCACAATTTCAAGTTCATATGAGTAAGTTAGGCCCTTCAGAAGTTGGGCTGATTGAATAAGGAAATTCCAATCCGGATTTTGGAAGGGTAGTTTGTTCTTTTCCTTACCCAACTTAATTAATTCATTTTTAGGAGTTTAATTGGGGTAAAGTCTGATTTTAGTAAGTTTTAGAAAGTGAATTTCACGCTAGGGCTTGGAGAAAGGAGAAAAGAGGAGAACGGAGAAAAACATTCAATATTCGTTGAGATTATCTTGTGGATTTCGTTGGGGGTGATCCCTACAAGGTATGTGAGATCACATAGCGTTGGGTCCATTCAGCCACGTGCCAATCATGTTTAATTCAGCGATTTTCATCCTAAAAGAGTTAGAATTTGATATTCTTGAGTTGTGTTCTTGAATTGTTTTCATTCTTGAACTTACATGGGATTGATGGGTTTTCTTGAGACGTTTCAGCGATGTTAAGAGTTGTTTCAAGTTAGATTCTAGTGTACATGTGTTGGGTATCTGAATCTAAGAAAGTATTGAGAAAAGGAATCAATTTAAAATAATTTCAGACAAACCTAGGGAGGGCCAGGCGCGTTGCGCCCCCATAGCGCCAGGAGGCTGGGGCGGCGCGCCAGCAGTGCACCAGATTTGAGCCCCAGTAAGTTGAGGCTGGCGCGGCGCGCCCGGGATGCGCCCAAATCATCGATTTTCACTAGTTTTTGTCCTTTAGCCTATTTAAGTCCTTCTAAAGTGTACTAACAGTTCTTATTAATTCTAACTACTCTAAATGACTTCTAAACATCTAGAAATCATCCAGAAACATGAATCATAACCTTGAATCCATAAATTCAAATTCAAGGAAAGT
>NW_006239227.1:597039-614592 GCF_000226075.1 Solanum tuberosum
TTTCGCATAGACTAGTGGATCCACTTAGTAGGTCAGGCTCTATACTCATGGCAAGGTATAGGACGGCTCTGGCAGTGTGAGGTAAAATGTTGTATCATCACGATAGCTCTTAAGTGATGGTTGTCGGTTAAACAAACTCCCACAACAGTATTTTGTATTTTTATATACATCAGAAATATTTGTATTTTCATATACAAACATAGTTCATATTTTATCTTTGCATACATACAGAGTTATTATTGTATTTCTAAATACATAGAATTGAAAACCATGTTTTAAAGATTTTCTTTATACTGCATTTATTACACTGCTTTATATTGAAATCAGTTCAGTTGAGTTGAGTTGAGAAGAACCAAGGTAAGTGTTTCTTTCAGAATCTTTTCAAGCCTATGTTATGTTTAGCATTCTAACTCGCATACTCATACATTCAATGTATTGATGTCAGCTGGCCTGCATCGTCTTATGATGCAGACACAGGTAACCAGGATCAGCATCCAGCTCATCGTTGATCCAGTTAAGCTCTCAGAGTCAGTTGGTGAGCCTCCTTGCTTTTCGGAGGATCCCTTTGGGTTATGTTTTGTTTTATTGCTGCTTATTTCAGTTGTTAGGATGATCGAGGTGTTGTCCCGACATCCCTCTGAGTTTAGAGGCTTCATAGACAGAGTTAGTGATGTTAGTTCATGAGTCTTTACTTTTACTTTTCAATTAAGTTGAGACTTGAGTTGCCACTTTGGCAATGAATGTTATTATAATACATTCTAAGTTATATTTTGAGCGGTTCAGTTTACTTGTTTTAAAGGTATTTTTCTTGAGTAAAGTCTTCCGCTGAGAAAGCCAGGCCAAGGGTTTGCTTGGGGCCAACAATGGTTCTCGAGTGCCGGCCACGTCTAGGGTGTAGTCTCGCGGAGTGACAACTCAGTGGGTTGGGTCGTGACAAATTGGTATCAGAGCCCAGGTTACCGGTCTCCCAGTACAAGAGCAAATTTGGAGTAGACTCATGCGGATTGGTGTGTAGACGTCCACATCTAATCTTCAGGAAGCTATGAAGCATTCTAGGGAGTCGTTTCATTTCTCCTCTCCTTTCGTGTGATTTGTCTCCTATGGTATGAATTGAGTCCAATTGGTATTTTCCAATTTCAATTTGTATCTCAAAAAAGGAAACCGAACATCGTAGTCTCAATTGACGGGGACCCAAGCAAGGTAAATTGGAACTGAGAAGGTTCCAATTGGTATCTAGCCTTAGAGGCTGAATAAATACATAGATGATCAACATTGCTCATCTATGGGACGAACTAACTAATAATTTGGACTTGTCTGTTAGTTGTAACTTGAAACTATAAATGCGTTCTTTTCTTATTGTCGGAATTAACTGTTGGTGTGAAGAATGTATTTTCTTGAATGCTATGATATGGTTACGTTCTCAATAAGTGTTTGTCTGAACTTTGGTATACGTAGCATGCTAGACTAAATATTCAAAACTGTGCGAGTTGTTATTGCTTTAGTTTCGTGAACTTGTTGTTGGAAAGAAAATTCATGACTAAGCTCGGTACAAAGGTTAGCTAATATACGATGTGGTTAGTAAAATGAAATATGGACGTGTCTTCCGACTAACTATAACTCTGAGTGTATGGGCATATTTGAGGGATGTGCGTGTTGGTGGAATTGAATAAATAAGGATAGATTCTGGAATATGTACCTTGGGGTTGAACCGGAGTAGATATTAACCATCCTAGCTAAGGGAATTATCCTAAAAATCATGGTTATAACCTGGGAATCAAGGGAGAACTTTAGAAACGAGAAAAGACCCCAGGAAATTTTAGCCTAGTTATTGTTTCCGTCTGTGCCACTAGGGCGAAACTATTTCCACCAGAGCGAGGCCGCTAGAGCGGGAATTTTCCCGCCAGAGCGGGAATTTTCCCGCCAGAGCGGGACAGGGCAAGACAGAATCTCAGCCCTGTCTCCTTTGTTTTTCCCTAGTCACCCAAATAGACCCGAATCGTGTATGAGTTAATCCCCACAACCTAAGTCAATGCTCATCAATCGAATATATGTTATAAACCTTAGCATTTAAATATTGGTTGTAATAGACAGCAAAAACTAGCATCCATGTGCGTACAAAAAGTATAAGGAAAAGTGAAAAGATAAAATAGAGTGTTGTTCATTACATGCTAGCAAGGGTGAAAACTAAATCAGGACCCCTGGGACTAGGAGGTGTCATCATCAGAGTCTAGATCCTCCGGGGGTACCAGGTCTTTCACGACCTTATCCATGAAAGTAAAATGCTAGAAATATCTTCTCTCGACTTGGGGAACCTCCTGTCCGAGGGCAACACAAGTGAAAATGATCCACACGGCCTTTCATATCCTGACCATCAGTCGATCCCTCTCCAGACCCTTTCTCTTCTCCTAATGCAGCTCACGGCGTAACATCTCGACCTCAAGAGCAGTACTGGGTGGAACTAGGTAGTGTTAGCAAAGGAGCATCCAAACATCCTCCGAATGGCCGCTAGATCCTCCTCTACTTAGGCACTTGAAAGTGGGTGTTGAGACCGAGTGGGATGAGTGTTGTCGCCTGCACTGTCGTCTGTCTCTGCCTCTGCAGCCGGTTTATTGCTGTTGTCCCTGTCTGTCCTCCTCCTCTAGCTCCTGGAAATAGAACCTTGCCTAACTAAAAGAGGGTGAAGGGGGGATCCATAGGAAGTACCTTGTCCATGTCCAAGAGTGGCACTCCCGCCCTCTTGCATAGTGCAGTCACTAGCCCTGGCAGGAAGAACGCCTTCTTGTTGCCCCTGTAAAACACCTTCCACTCAGAGATGATCTGTGTGCCCACGTTCAGCATGATCCCATGTATAGCACAAGCCACTACTAGAGCCCATGGAAAGGTCACGTCGGTGCGGTTGCTCGACGGGTGGATCCTCCTGGTGACCAAGTGCAGCCACCTCTTAGCATCCATTGACTAGACTGTAATGGTGATGCCCTCGGTGGTAGGCCAGTAAACCCTGTCCTGGTGCACAGGCTCCACTAGCGTATCCCTCAACCAGCCCAAGTCCATCTCCCGCAGTTTGGCGTTGTACTCCATGTTTGGGACCTCGGGAACCTCGAGTACATCATTAATGGAGGAAGCATTGAGAGGAATGTCCACTCCTCGGATGCAAATGGTGGGGTGGGGATTGATACGCTCAAATTACACCTCCCTAAAGAAGTATAAGCGATCGTTATCAAATAAAGAACTCAACTAGTAGGTTGGGGTCTATCCCACGAGGAATATGGTTTAGACTTAAACTTAACTTACGATTATTATTCTATTTAGTCAACATATTTTTAGACAAGTAAGTAAGGCGGCGGGGGGGGGGGGGGGTTGTGAACAAATGCTTGATTGTAGTTAAGTAACAAGTGAGCAGGATTCAAACTTTGTTGTTATCAATGAGAGAAAATAACTAGGGTGTACGTGTTCCCCATAAGTTCATAACATGGTAATCCTAGTAATAGTAATCATTTCCTAGTGTATTACATGCAAAGTGATAAGCTATGTATCTCTAATTGCTTGGTCCGGAAACTAGAGAATTTTACCCCGCACCTTGGTCTGGCTATGTATGTATAATTTACTAACCCTTACATTTACCTCATATTAGACACCACATCAATGTATAGCTTAGTTTTCACCCTCGAACCAATTGACATCAGACTATTAGATAGTATCACACTAAATCTATGTTGATAATTCTTTTCTTATTAACTACCTCCTTGGTCTAGCAAGTAGCCACAAGGCCAGTTCTAACGTTTGCAACCGTTAAAAAGACTTCTAAACGAAAGAATTATCAATGCATGCACTAACACTATTCAAGAATTACTTAGTTACTATTCATACTTTGTTAATCGCTCATGGTTCCCACAACCCTAGTTGTGGATTTAGTTACCCATAATAGCAAGAACACAAATCATATTTTTAGATGAAAAAATCATGAACTTACGTAATGAGTAGAAGAAACCCGAAATCTTCAATTGAAATTCAAAGTTAAAATCTTCAAAACGAACTTAGGAAATCAAGAATTGCAAGTTAATCTCCAAAGCCAAAAAAATAGAACTAAAGTAATAGTGTCTAACCCCTAAAAACGAGGTTTACAAGCCCTATATATAGGAAAACAAGTCCCAACTAAAAAGAAAACAGAATAAGGAAATAAAGTTTCTGGACGCGGTTTTGATCTACGACACTGACCTACGGACCGTGGACTGACCTACGGTCCATAGGTCCCTTCCGTGGTTTAGGACTTCGGCAAATTTACAACAATCAAAATCTCCAACTCTCAGTCACAATCGACGGATCAGCAAGACGGACCGTGGTTCGATCCACAGTCCGTGGATCCTCCTCCGTAGATCCATACTTAGACTTTTCGAAATCAAGAACCCCCTCTCTGAATCATTTGACGGAACTGCAGGACGGTCCGTAGGTCGTCCTACGGTCCGTCATTTGTAATCGTGGTTCCACACTTAGTCAAGAATTCCCTGATTTTCCTTCAAGCCATGCTTGTCCATCTACGCCTACTACCTACGGGGTGTGACTGGACCTACGGTCGTTCGGTCACGTCCGTAGATGCCCTTTTCTGCACATTCTTCAGCTGTGTCTCTCAACTTCCACGTCCGAACTTATTTCCTGCAAACATGATAAAACACACATTCATACCAATAGAAAATGGCCCTAGACACACACAACTCTTAAGTGAAATGTATTAAAAATATCATAAACTCACGGTATATCATCACCCTCAACTTAAATTCGTTGTTTGTCCTCAAGTAACACACTAAGACTCTAAACGACACTTGTATAGAAGTAAACATTCAAGCACAAGCAATCATATGGCTTTCTATCCCGACTCCCTTTTCAAGTGCAAATCTTTTCTCTTAGACTCAACAAGCTAACTCATGCGGATCAAGATATGACAAAGATCAACCAATCGACTCACAACATACACTATTTCACTATCACCAAGGTACCAACTTTCCAACAATGTAACTAGTGCCCTTACTTCAAACGAAATCCCTTTTCACACAATGAATATGATTTTGAGTACAAGGATTCATTCAACACTCACGCTCAATGCCATAGGCTTGCCCTTATTTTCATTGCCTAAACTCTCCAAACTAGTTGCTAGGATCACTATAGGACTTTTCTTAGCTTGTAACGTAGGCTCAGGGTCAGGTGGGGTACATTTGGGTACTTTTTAGTGACTTTCTGCCCTCCTTGACATTACATTGGCTTTTTACCTCTTCCTTGACCTATTTTTGGCAACTTTTGGTCTCAATTTCTTTCCTTTCACTCTTTTCAACCAAGGATGCAACTTTTGACTTTTTGACTCTTATTTTCTTTTTCTTTTTCTTTTATTTCTTTCAACACTTTTCTTTTGCTTGTTTTGCACAAAGTCACATCCTCTTTCATACTTTTTCTCTCTTCAACACTAAACTCTTTTCATACCCTTTTTTCATTTGGTTTCCTTTTTCATAGTCACCCTCAACTTATGCATTTTGCGTTAGTTGAGGTGCACAATGTCCGATGTCGGACCAGGGCCAAGATCAAGGTAACTTTTGAGCTTAGCTACCCTCAACTTAGGCTTTTGGCCTAAGTCAAGGTGCACATGTCCAAGGAGGGACCGGGACCAAGACAATGTTTTTAAGGGACGGTGAGTTAGGTGAATCGAAAGAATTAGTCAATTTTAGACTCAAATATTTGGATCAAAAGGGAACAAAGCTACCATTTGGTTAGATCATTTTAGGCTTAAGTGGACTAATTTGAACAATGGCCTATGATCACTTCCCAACTTCTAGCCTAGATTATCCTAGCAGGACCAACGGGGCAAGTTCAAGATTGGCACAAAACTGTCTGAACAATCAACTATTCTCACACACTTTTTGGCACATAGTTTCATTATCAGATTATCAGATTACCCAGTTCAAGTTTTTAGCTTAAGTCATGAGATCAAATTGGTTCTTTATCATGTCATACTCAGAGCCGACACATTCAACTCATTCTAGCCTACAAATTATCACATATCACAAATTTTGGACGGGTATCATTTTTCATTCTTAATTATGCCATCATGCTTCATTCTCTCTCATGCTTCAACACATACAATACTAACACATGCCGGTTCAACAGAAATTAAAACAGTCTATTGGGGAAAAAGAAAACTGGCAAGAAAATCCTAAGAGAGGATTATGAGTTGGGTTACTCAGACTTTACCCTATCACTCACAATCCATTTACCCCACCCCCAACAAAATATAGTGCAATTGTCCCCAATGCACAAAAATTAAAGAGAAAGGATTGGGTGAAGCAAATGTGTGGCGCATAGCGTCGAAGACCTATCAACAAGCTGGTGGGCCCGGTTTCCCAGAGCCCACTGGATCAAACACTAGGGTTACCCTAAGTAGTGCCTACATCACCTATCACAACGCCCTCAGTGGTGCCCACATCACCCTCAGTAGTGTTATCAGTCGCTCACACCGCACCATCAGTGGTGCTCACACTACTCGAGGCACCAATGCCAACCTCTTTAAGCCTCTGCTGGCGCTGCTCCTCATCAACTAAAGATGCCCTCCTTGCCTACTCAAACTATTGTCGCTCCCTTTTGCAAGCTCTTCCAACCTCAGTATCATTAGACGCTCGACTGGAGCGGGGGTGCTTCCCAGCATGATGGGAAGAAGTAGGAGGCTGTATTTCATCCTTGAATAGGGCATCAAACATCGTATCATTAGTCGATGCAGTAGGGGCCGACTCGAGATCAGTCTCTCGAGGGGTTAGGAGGGTGTCAATATCAGCCCGGAGACTAGCTAACTCCTTCAGAAAAACAGATACATCTGTAGTGGGGGCTGGTCGATCTATGACCCATAACTCGAAAACATCAAGACGCTGGTGTACCGCCTGAACCTTTCGGTCCATCATCTTCTTCATCTGTTGTTTCACCCTAGTCGCAGAATCCTCTATCGCGTGCCGCATCGAAGGCTTAATGTGCTCAAACAGGGTGGCCAATTAGGCCTCCAATTTCTGAACTTGAGCTAAGGAGACGACCGCAGACCCTGAAGAATGGCTCGCTCTGGAAGAGCTGGGGCCTGACTGGCGGCCGGAGAATGAGAAATCGGAGCATCCTCAGTAGGGGATGGAGGTGCAGGCTCATCAACATGTATCTGCTCCACACCGATCACTAAATCCGCTCCCAGTAGAGGAACCTCAACCTGTTGCTCTCTGCGCGGTGCAGCCACATTGGCCTCATCTATGATAAAACCGATATCGAGGGTTTTGGTCGCCTGGACCAGTTTGTCACAATGCCACACCGGCACTCCAGAGTCCCTGTATAACTGAAAGATGAGGCAAGGAAAAGGGTAAGTGGTAGAGACCTTGAAGGCCCTCTCGTGAATCTCCGCAATGAGCATGCAGGCAAAATCAATCTCGAACCCGGCCACTAAGGCTGCCACCATGACTACTCGATCCCAAGTGAGTACATCATCTGCCTGCGTGGGAGAAACCCAATTCCATACCAACAGCCAGAAGAACTTGGCCACAAAATTGATAGTGGCCTTCTTGATGCTCAGGCCCGGGGTGGTGACCCATTCGGCGCGTTCTCCATATGTAGCAATGTAACAGGCTAACCACCGCAACACGGACTCACTCTGCTCGACATTCCTTTTAAATGCCCCGCTCCTTACAATATCCCTTTTGTAGTCAAATTCGGTCGTGTTGAGTGCCCAAGTGAGGGCTGGATCGTAAAAGAATCGACGGATGATGTTCTCAGATATATCCACGGAGAACCCCCGTACTAGTGTCATGGTGAGTGGAGGCTGTGTGGTGGCTTGACTCGTCTATCAATAGAATCTCGGAGGGTGGCTGTGCAGGAAGCATATAACTCCCTCACGATCTTCTCACTATAAGACCCCAGGCTCCGACCATCCACTCGCACCTGTGTTTCTTGAAGAGCTCCTGAATAGCGGGCGCAAAGTGTAAGCTGCCCGTAAGAACCTGGCGCTCCTCACATACTAAACGAGCTGGTCTCTCCTTCTCAGTGATCATCTTGGTATATCTGGCATTGACCATCTACGGACCACCTATTTGGCTCCTCCACAACTGGAGCTGGCTCGGTGCTAGGTGGTACGGGAATGTCCCCCGTACTAGTGGCCTCATCAGACGAGGCTGTCCATCTATGTGAACTAGAGTCGGGTGCGGAGCCGGAAGTAGACCCAGAAGCAGAATTGGAAGTAGAGGCAGACTCCTAGCCGGAAGCAGAACCAGCCGATGATCCGATCAGTGTATCCTCATCATCAGACTGGGAGCCAACAACTTCGTCGGAAACCACCTGTTTGGACAGATTCCAAGTAGTGCGGGGTGTTGTAGGGGATGTCCTGGTGGCAGGTGGGACATAGGCGGGATCCTTCTCTGCATCAGTATCTTCATCAATGAGCCAAAAATTCAGCACCACGAATTTGGTCGTGCACCCTTTTTGTGTAGGTCATTGGTTTCTTAGGAGCCATAGTACCTGTGGATACTTAATTAGTACCAAAATAAACACCATAACACACTTGAAACAATGTTAGAACCAAGAATGAACCAAAACAAAACACACAAAAAAATTAGATAGTCGCTTCAGTGGCCACCTACGGTGGGTGCCTACTATCCGTGGATCCCCTCCATAGGTCAAAAGTCCCAAAAAGTTGGGCTTTAATGGGAACCACAAATGTGCAGTATGGTCCGTAGGTTTACCTATGGACCGTAGTCCACCTCCATGGTTCCACACTTGGTATATTTTCTATGTGCAACAGACCACGGACCTGATCTACGTTCCGTAGATTGACCTACAGTCCGTAGACGAGGTCTCGTGGATCAGATCTGTGCCAGGTATCGGACATGCCTAATTTTTAAACCATTTTTCAACAATTTCAACCATCAACCTACATTTAATCATGCATTTCAACATAATTTATGATAGTTTATCATCCCTAGGGTTCCGATTACACATTATTTCACATTTATTGCATATAACACTAGGAACCCTAAGTTAAACTTTCATTTAGACTCTTTTCCTCGGGGTTAATTTATTACAATGACAACACACTCACATTCTATCGTCCCAAGGGCGTTTCTAACACACAATTCATGAAGAATACACAAAGTATCACACCCAAGGTCAAGATCCACTTCATGACTTTCAAAAATGACAATGAATCAAAATTCACAGTTAAAGGGAAGTCGGTTACCTTTCAAGCAAAGGAAGTGGGTGATTGTGTGCTACTCTTAGACTCCAACAACTTCTTACTAGCCTTAGACACAGAACCCGGACACTGCAAACTCTGAAAAATGGGGAATGGGGGAATTTGGGAGAGAGGAAATTGATTTGGGAATTTGGGGAAATGGAAAGGGACTGATTTGTGCGATTTGGGAGTAATATGGAGTGATTTTGGGAAAAGAAGGGGTTAAAAACGGTTGGGAGGAAACTTTGAATGTGGGGGATGAATATAAAAATAAAGGGTTATATTTAAAAACTATTCGGGTCGGGTCAGGCAAACCCTAGGTTTGGACCCACGAAACCCCATCGACGGGTCGTGGGTCGACCTACGGACTGTAGGTCGGGTCCGTAGGCCACTCAACACTTGGAAAAATTAGAGGACTTACCTGGGGTCTACGGACACCATTTACAATCCATGGATTGACCTACAGACCGTCAATGGGGTTTGTATACCTCTGCAACAGACATTTTTCTGCAGATTTTGCTTTTTGTCCCTGCATATGTAGCAATCATTAGGCCGTTCTTTTTACATTTTCTGGACACTCTTTGGAAACTGACCATATTCTATATCTAGCCAACAATAAAACACAAATAAAGCACCTATCTAAAGGAATACAGAAATGCAAATAAACAAAGAAAACTACCAAACCGAAAAAAAAAGCCTATAGTTGGCTAGATTGTACATCTTGGGTTGCCTCCCAAGCAGCGCTTGATTTAACATCGCGGCACGACACAGGCCTCTTGATTACTCAGACTTCATCAAGATAATAGGCCTCAACCACCTCTTGCACATTCTCCTCTTTTCCTATGTAGATCTTGATCCTTTTCCCGTTCACCTTGAACTTCGTTCCTTCATTATTCTCAAGCTCGACTGCTCTATGTGGGAACACTTGAGTGACTATGAATGCCCCGGTCCACTTGGACTTGAGCTTGCTAGGAAACAAGCGCAACCTAGAGTTGAATATAAGCATAAGATCACCCACAATGAATTCTTGCTTTTCAATCCTTTGATCATGATACTTCTTCATCTTCTCATTGTACAAGGCTGAACTTTCATAAGCTCTTAGGCGAAACTCATCAAGCACATTCAAGTCACTTACTCTCTGATTCGATGCAGCCCCAATCCAAATTTAACTTCTTGAGCTCCCACATAGCCTTATGCTCTAGCTCTACCGGCAAATGGCAAGACTTCTCATATACAAGTTGGTTGGGGGAAATACCTATGGTAGTCTTGAAAGCGGTGCGATAGGCCCATAGAGCATCATCAAGCTTCCTTGACCAATCAGTTTTATTCGCATTCTTAGCCAAAATCTGCTTGATCTCTCTGTTGGACACTTTAACTTGCCCACTAGACTGCGGGTGGTAAGGAGTGGCTACATTGTGGCGGACGTCATATTTCTCAAGTAGCTCCTTGAACAACTTATTAC
This sequence comes from Solanum tuberosum, assembly GCF_000226075.1. Lineage (NCBI taxonomy): Eukaryota > Viridiplantae > Streptophyta > Magnoliopsida > Solanales > Solanaceae > Solanum > Solanum tuberosum. The sequence goes on from NW_006239227.1 coordinate 607,734, forward strand.
AGAAGTGGGAACCTCCATCGCTGATAATCGCCCTAGGTATACCAAATCTGCAGAAGATATTCTTTTTTAGGAATGCGATGACACTTTTACCTTTATTGTTGGAAAGCGCAATTGCTTCCACCCACTTCGACACATAATCAACCGCAATAAGAATATACGTCATCACATGTGAACTCACAAATGGACCCATAAAATCAATGCCCATACATCAAATAACTCTATCACTAATATCGGATTCATAGGAAACTCTTGCCTCTTTGAAATTTCACCTTCTCTTTAGCAACGGTCACAAGACTTGGCGAAATCATGAGCATCTTGGTGGATGGTAGGCCAGTAATACCCACACTGCAAAATTTTATGCACAGTCCGAATATCACTATGATGCCCACCAACAGGCGATGGATGACACGCCTCTAGTATACTCAACATTTCCACCTCGGGCACACAACGACGAATAATCCTATCAGCACAATGACGGTACAAATAAGGCTCATCCCAAAAGAACTTTTTCATTATCATGCATAAACTTTTTCCTTTGGTGAAACGACAAATTCGATGGCACCAGATCACTTGCCAAGTAGTTGGCAAAGTCTGCGAACCATGGAATCAGATCATGAGAAGTAGCCAATACATGTTTATCCGGAAAAACATCATTAATTTCAGCCCCATCACCTAGCTTGAGCATAGCTTCTTCCTCCAATATGGACAAGTGATCGGCAACCTGATATTTTGTCCCATTTCTATCTTTCACCACAAAGTCAAATTCTTGCAACAACAACACTCATCTAATCAACCTCAGTTTTGCATCCTTCTTAGCCATCAAATACCTCAATGCAAAATGGTCAGTATGTACTATGAACTTAGTACCAAGCAAGTAAGATCAAAATTTCTTAAATGCGAAAACCACTACAAGAAGCTCATGTTCAGGTACGGTATAGTTCTTTTGAGCAACATTTAGAGCTTTGCTAGCGTAGTAAATAGGATGAAGAATCTTCTCTCGCCTCTGTCCCAATACCACACCAAGCGCCACTCCACTCGCATCACACATCACTTCAAATGGTTGCCTCCAATCCGGTGAAATAATGATAGGTGCGGAAACTAGCTTTTCTTTCAACTCTCCAAATGCTCTTAGACAAGCATCATCAAACTCAAACCTACACTCTTTTCCGAGCAATTTGCACAATGGGTGTGCAATTTTGGAGAAATCCTTGATAAACCTCCTATAGAACCCTGCATGCCAAAGAAAACTTCTAACACCTTTTACAGAGATAGGTGGTGGAAGCTTTTCTATTACCTCTACTTTTGCTCATCAACCTCAATACCCTTCTCAGAGATCCGATGACCCAGAACTATCCCTTCTCTCACCATGAAGTGGCACTTCTCCCAATTGAGCACAAGAATGCACTGTTCACACCGTTTAAGCACCTCAGTCAAATGATCCAAACAACGATCAAAAGAGTCACCTACCACAGAGAAATCATCCATAAATACCTCAATAGTGTCCTCCACCATATAAAAAAATATCGACATAATACAACGTTGGAAGGTCGCTGGAGCATTACACAACCTAAATGGCATCCATTTTAAGGCAAAAAGTCCCATAAGGGCAAGTGAATGTGGTCTTCTCTTGGTCTTCAGGAGCTATGAAAATCTTATTGTAGCCCGAATAACCATCAAGAAAATAATACCAACCCTTACCAGCAAGTCGGTCCAATATCTGATCAATGAACGACATAGGGAAGTGGTCATTTTCTGTCCAAGCATTTAATTTTCGGTAGTCCATGCAGACTCTCCATCTAGTCATGGGCCTCATCAGAACAAGCTCGTTTTTAGCATTCGGAACCACAATAATCCCACCTTTCTTGGGCACACACTGAACAGGACAAACTCAACTACTATCTGCAATGGGATAAATAACTCCAGCATCCAACCACTTAATGATCTCCTTTTTTACCACCACTTGCATAGGCGGATTTAGTCTTCTTTGGTGCTCGATACTAGGCTTGTAATCTGGCATGAGTTGGATTTTATGAGAACAAGTGCCAGGAAGGATCCCAAAAATGTCCGTAATCATCCACCCAATAGCCCGCTTGAACCTCTTCAACATGGAAACCAATGCCTCAACTTGTGTCACATTCAAATATGTCGCAATAATGATCGGTAAGTACCATCTCTCCCAAGAATACCTTCCTCAAATGTGATGGACCTTAAGCTCCAATTTCAGAGCCTCTTCGACTGACGGTCTTGCGGGTGGAGAGACACAATTCTTTATGTCTAACTCCAATCTCTTTGGTTTTGAACGAAATTCGAACCTATGAAGTGCGGCAACCAATTCATCATAGTCTTCAATACTATCACCCTCAAAATTTATCATTACCGCTACTAGTGCATCAAAACTCAACCTCTCTTCAATAGACACCTCAGAACTACTCTTTACAATGTGATTCACCACTGATACCGACTTGAGTTCACTAATCTGCTTCATGGATTTGCAAATGTTGAAAGTTACCTCTTCATTATTCAATCAAAACTTTATCTTCCCCTTCTCCATATCGACCAAGACACGTCCAGTGGCAAGGAATGGTCTCCCAAGGATAATGGGAACCTCAAAGTCAACCTCACAATCAAGTATCACAAAATCCGTCGGAAAGATAAAAGACTCCACTTTCACTAATACATCTTGGAGCACACCAATGGGCCTCTTCACAGTTCTATCAACCATTATCAACCATGAGCAATCGCATTGCAGTCGATTTTGGATCCCCTAAGGCCAACTTCTTGTAAATAGACAATGGCATCAGATTAATGCTAGCACTCAGATCACATAGCGCCCTAGCAAAATGCAACAACCCGATGGTACACTAAATAGTGAAGGCACCAGGATCTTCCTTCTTCTGCACAAGGGACCTTGTAGCAATAGCACTACAATGTTGCAACCTATCATCATCTTCAAAACTCACGACCCTTTTCTTCGTCACCAAATCTTTCATAAACTTTGCATACCCAGGCATTTGCTCCAAAGCTTCTATCAACAGAACATTGTTGGAAAGTTGCTTCAACCTACAAATAAACCTGCGGTATTTGCCTTATTAAGTCTTCTTCACTAACCTCTGTGGAAAAGGAGGTAGAGGTCTAGGCATGGGAACAATTTTCTGGTTATCTCCACTTCATTTTCTGTCACATTCTCGGACTCTCTAGTAACCTCGATCACATCATCATCTTTACTAATCTCAACTTCAACTCAGACGGCATAGGTGGATCGATGGTCTGCTTACCTCCTCGAGTGGTGACTGCCATACAATTCCCATCATTCTTCGGATTTTGGATGGTGTTGCTAGGAAGTGTGCCAGGCTAACGTGGGTTCACCATAGTAAACAACTGATTCATCTGTTGCTCAAGTTGCTTGATCGACACGGCATGGGCATCAACTTTTTGACCAAGACCAGACAAGTCATTTCGCATCTCCTTTACATTCTCATCAGTCGAATCAAACCTCTTTATCATCTTCTGCATCATATCCTCAATTCGTGACATACTACCCCAACTTCCCTATTACCAGATTCCCGATTTTGAGGAGGGACATAAGGCCCATCCCTTTCGTTTCTGTTACCATAGTTGTTTCGGTTGTAGTTGTTGTCGCGATTGTAGTTCCCATCCCGGACATATTGACCGTCTCGATTGTAGTTGCCATAGTTCCGACCTTGGCTTCCTTGACCTTGGCGCCAATTATCTGAATTGGAAACTTGGGCGTTGGCTCGGAAACCCCTCGTCTAATCATTCACCGCATAAGTATCCTCTTCATAATAACATTCCTCAACCGACAATGGATTCCTAGTCAAATAATTCACAGCATTTATCTTTTCGATACCTCCGCTCACATGCTTCAACACCAACCCAAGTTCTATCCTCATCTGAGCCATCTCCTCACGAATTTCATCGGCAGATTGACTACGTGCAGATTGAACTGTAAAAGTGCTTCTTTCATTGTCTGACTTTTGAGTACTCCATGCTTTATTTTTCCAGGAAATCTTCTCCAGTTTCTCAGCGGTCTCCTCAAAAGTGCACTCACCATATGATCCTCCTGCAATAGTATCAAGCACAGCCTTACCATTATCATCTTGGCCTCTGTATAAATACTATTTCAGTGACTCATCATCAATACGGTGATTTGGAACACTTCTTATGAAAGTAGTGAATCTGCCCCACGAACTACTCACAGGACTCCCCAGGTAGTGCTACGAAGTTGTCGAGTTTATCTTTGTGGTTCAGATTCTAGGACACTGGGAAGTACTTTGCCATGAACACTTTACTCAATTGATCCCATGTGTAAATTGAGTTATAAGACAGCTCAGTAAACCATACAGCAGCATCACCGGTCAATGATAGATGAAAGACTCTCAACCCAATGACATCCATGTCTAAATCCGGTCGACTCTCACAACTCTTGCAAATACTCCTCAACTTGGCCATGTGCCCATGTGGATCCTTTGATGCCAGACCAGAGAAAAAATCCCTCGCTGTAAGCATCTGCATCAGACTGCTCGTCACCACAAATGTATGCCCCGGAGGTAGAGGAGGTAGAACAATTGGTCCTTCAGATTCAACAGCATTGAAGTCAACCCTATAGTTATCGTGCAACCTCGATTCTGGTGGATTTTGTACCCTCAACGCATCTCCCAATAGATTACCACCTTGATTTTCAGCATTCTCATTACCAACCCTAGGAGGCTGCAACTCAACTCCATCACCTAGATATCCTCCCATAGGATTGGCTGGGACCCCTTGATTATTCATCCTTCGCAAAGTTCTGTTCAATTCTGGATCGTAAGGAGTCAATGGTTCACCTTGGCTCCGTGTACTTGGCATACACTTGAGTAGGAACCTGAAACAAACAAAAACAAAAAAGAAAAGTAAAATTAGGAAATAATTGACTAAAGTTCAATAATGTAGTTAAACTTAATCTAAAAGCCTTATTCCTCGGCAGTGCGCCAAAAATTTGATTCGCTCAAATTACACCTCCCTAAAGAAGTATAAGCAATCGTTGTCAAATAAATAACCCAACTAGTAGGTTGGGGTCGATCCCACGAGGAATATGGTTTAGACTTAAGCTTAACTTATGATTATATTCGTTCAGGTAACGTATTTCTGAGACAAGTAAGTAAAAGGGGAGGGGGGGTTGTGAAACAAATGCTTGATTGTAGTTAAGTAACAAGTGAGCAGGATTCAAACTTAGTTATTATCAATGAGAGAAAATAACTAGTGTGTACGTGTTCCCTATAAGCTCATAACGCTGTAATCCTAGTAATAACAATCATTTCCTAGTGTATTACATGCAAAGTGATAAGTTATGTATCTCTAATTCCATGGTCCGGCAACTAAAGAATTTCACCCCGCACCATGGTCCGGCTACGTGTGTATAATTTACTAACCCTTACCTTTACCTCATATTAAACATCACATCAATGTATGGCCTAGTTTTCACCCTCGCACCAATTGACATTAGACTATTCGATAGTATCACACTAAATCTATGTTGATAATTCTTTTCTTATTAAGTACCTCCTTGGTCCGGCATGTAGCAACAAGGCGAGTTCTAACGTTTGCAACCGTTAAAAAGACTACAAAACGAAAGAATTATCAATGCATGCACTAACACTATTCAAGAATTACTTAGTTACTATTCATACTTTGTTAATCACTCATGGTTCCCACAACCCTAGTTGTGGATTTAGTTACCCATAATAGCAAGAACACAATTTATATTTTTAGATGAAGAAATCATGAACTTACGTAATGAGTAGAAGAAACTTGAAATCTTCAATTGATATTCAAAGTTAAAACCTTCAAAACGAACTTAGGAAATCAAGAATTGCTAGAATTGCAAGTTAATCTCCAAAGCCAAAAAATAGAACCAAAGTAATAGTGTCTAACCCCCAAAAACGAGGCTTACAAGCCCTATATATCGGAAAACAGGTTTCAACTAAAAAGGAAATGAAATAAGAAAATAAAGTTTCTGGACACAATTTTGATCTATGACACTGACCTACGGACCGTGGACTAATCTATGGTCCGTAGGTCCCTTCCGTGGTTTAGGACTTGGGCAAATTTCCAACACTCAAAATCTCCAACTCTCAGTCACAATCGACAGATCAGCAGGACGGACCGTGGTTCGATGCACAGTACGTGGATCCTCCTCCATAGATCCATACTTAGACTTTTTGAAATCAGGATCCCCCTCTCTGAATCATTTGACGGAACTGCAGGACGGCCCGTAGGTCGACCTACGGTCCGTCATTTGTAACTGTGGTTCCACACTTGGTCAAGAATCCTATCAGGCGAGCATAGAAGGTAGGAGCCTTCTCCTCTAGGTTCAATAGATAAAAACCTCTCTAACAGTAAATTTGTTTTTCCGGTAGTCATGATGCCACTCCCGGCTAGCAGCATCGGAGAACCGAACAAAAGGTAGATTTTTTTCGTTGACACTAGCCATTTAGAGAAGCCTGCAAAAGTTGGAAGGTATATGTTAGAACACGATAAGATTAGACAATATTGGGTTAAAAAGGGAAGAGAAAAAAAATTATGATTTAGTGGTAAGGGGCTACTACCCCACTGAGTCCCGCTGTCACGACCCAAGCCTAGGGCCTAGACGTGACATGGCGAATGAGGAACCCGAAGGAACCCCAAACAAGCCTCTTAAACTTGTCATCACACTTCATCGGTCGCGGAAGTACATTCAACATTAATTAACGGGAAATAGGGACTAAGGGCAAACCATTTCAAAATGACATCATAGAACAAGAGTCAAGCTCATTTACAAAATACTTGTCCAACGCACACCTCTACATACATAGATAGGACG